>NC_073247.2:15441893-15744924 GCF_029281585.2 Gorilla gorilla gorilla | reverse complement strand
TTCAGATCTCTTTTCAGGTTTTTTTTTTTTTTTTTTGGCATGGCTGACACCTGGCTCTACCTGGACCCTGGTGGACCCACCTGGACCAGACCACTCCTGTGGCCCTGCTTAAGAGTGATTCAGCTCAAGAGGACCACTTTGACCCATCATGATTTCATCTCCAACCCAACCAATCAGCAGCAAGCACGCATTTCCTACCTACCACCACCCCATCACCCAAACTGCCTTTGAAAAACTGCCAACCAAAGAGTCTTTGATGAGATTGATTTGAATAATAACTCCATCTCCTACGTGACATGGCATCATGGCTGGCCCTTGCTTCGTTAAAATCTTTTTTTTGTTTTTTTTTTTCTTGAGACTGAGTTTTGCTCTGTCACCCAGGCTGGAGTGCAGTAGTGCAATCCCGGCTGATTACAGCCTTTGCCTCCTGGGTTCAAACGATTCTCCTGCCTCAGCCTCCCAAGTAGCTGGCATTACAAGTATCCGCCACCACGTCTGGCTAATTTTTTTTCTTCGTAATTTTAGGAAAGTCGGGTTTTCACAATGTTGGCCAGGCTGGTCTCAAACTCTTGACCTCAAGTGATCCACCCACCTCGGCATCCCAAAGTGCTGGGATTACAGGCATGAGTGACTGCGCTGGGCTAAATTCTTTTTTTACTGCAGTGCTGTGATCTTTCTTTCTGCAGAGGGCAGGAAGAACCCATCAGTTGGTTACAACATGGGTTATGTTGCTAAGTAAAATTGGATTTAAGACATTTTGTAGGCTTGTTGTTTTCCTCCCTTGTATAATTTCATTCATAACTTTCCTCACCCAGATTTCTTAAACACATTTAATCCTGATAAGGACACATGTTGTTAAAAATCAAAGAATGTGTTCAATTAGCTAATTTATTCAGAAATATTAATAGTATTCCACAGGCAATATGACCAAGGAAAAGAACACATTTTTTTTTTAAACAAAAACAATTGACAGGCATTTTCACATTTTCCATGAGGTTAGACTCACACTTCTTACTGAGACGTCCAAAATTCCATAATTAAATTTCATTCTGGCCACACACAGTGGCTAACTAACGCCTGTAATCCCAACACTTTGGGATGCCGAGGTTGGTGGATCACTTGAGGCCAGGAGTTTGAGTCCAGCCTGGCCAACATGGTGAAACCCCACCTTTACTAAAAATACAAAATTAGCCAGGCATGGTGGCGAGCACTTGTAATTCCAGCTATTTGAGAGGCTGAGGCACGAGAATCACTTGAACCTGGGAGGCGGAGGTTGCAGTGAGCTGAGAACACGCCACTGCACTCCAGCCTGAGCAACAGAGCGAGACTCTGTCTCAAAAACAAACAAAAAAACAAAAAACAAAAAAAAACAAAAAACACTACGCTTTTAAAAATTAGAAGTAATAAGTCTCTATCACTACTTCTTAGTTCATCTGTGTGCTTAATCTAAAATAGTTAGAATTGCATGTGATTATCCCCCAAAGGCATAATTCAGGAATTGCTGACTAGCCACAACTTGGGGTTTTCAACACTCTTGTCTTCCGTGAGATATAAGAGCTTTCTTACCTTAAAGACGTTAGGCTGGTTGTGAATAACTGTATAAGAACCCCTCTAGGTTCTTACACAGTTTCGCTTTGGAAATCCTTTTAGTTTTCATCCGTATTTTCTTTCATCAAGAGTTTAAACATTAGGACATTTCTCAAAAACATATTTTCAATGCCAAAAAGTAATTCACTATGTTTCCGACTTCAATTGTTTTTATATTGAGTTGAAGTTTGCTTGTGATTAAAACATCTGAGCCACTTCGATATTTTTACCAAAAATATAATATTCATGAATGAAACATATCTATAGATATATATAGCATATATATGCACACAAGACAATTAAAAAGTCATTTAAAGTAGTTTTATTTGTTGATGCATATAATAAAGAGAAAATATAATTCCAATATTTGCAGACATGATATGTGGTATCAGCCACTAATTGTCAACTTAAATTATAGTTTCTTATCTTTAAAAACACTGAGTATCAAAATCGTTTTTGCGTTAAAACAACTTTTAAAAATAAAAATGTCATATTGAACAAGAGCTATTTGCAAATTAATTGAACTCACTAACAATTGTTATTCCATGGAGAAGGAGAACTAGTTATTAGCTAAGGCAGGCCACCCTGCTTTTCCCAGAACTGATGGTCATTCTTTGAAATCATTAATTTGGGGTTAATAATTATGTCCCTAAAATGTATCATGCAATTTTAAGAGTATAATTCAAATTAAACGAAAAGAAACTACACACACACACACACACATACACACACACACACATTTCTGCTTGGCAATGGATGGAATAACATTATGCCAATGATGAATTGACTTATAGGTATTGCCAGTTTTTAAAATAGATCACACATTTAACCATTTGCTAAGTTATAGTCCACAGGCAAGGGATGATAATTGGCAAATTAACAGCCCAAGTACAGATGACTCAAAGAAAGAGAGGCTTGGAAGCTATTGCAATGCATTCACTAGAATGTGCATGGGTTTGGTCATGCTTCAATAATCTTCAAGGAGATTTATTTTTATTATTTATTTATTTATTTATTTATTTATTTATTTATTTATTTATTGAGATGGAGTCTCACTCTGTTGCCCAGGCTGGAGTGCAGTGGCAAGATCTCGGCTCACTGCAAGCTCCGCTTCCCGGGTTCACGCCATTCTCCTGCCTCAGCCTCCGAGTAGCTGGGAGTACAGGCGCCCACCACCAGGCCCGGCTAAGTTTTTGTATTTTTAGTAGAGACGGGGCTTCACTGTGTTAGCCAGGATGGGCTCAATCTCCTGACCTCGTGATCCACCCACCTCGGCCTCCCAAAGTGCTGGGATTACAGGCATGAGCCACCATGCCCGGCCTTAGTTTTATTTTTTAAATGAAAGCATGTAACACATGGTTAAGAAATGATTACAGACTGAGGCAAAGAGTTTCTTTAAATTATTATTGTATTAGAAATTAAAATTAGATTGTATTAGAAATACTATTGCTTCCATTGTCCTTCCACATCAAAACAATATAATATATAATATGTTAAAATAAATGTCAGTGAATTCATAATATAAATACAATGAATAAAATTAAGATATTTAGAAGAATCTGTGAATGATATGCATATGATCTATAAAAAGAAAGGTTTATTTTATTTATTTTATTTTATTATATTATGTATACATTTTTTGAGACTGGGTCTTGCTCTCTTGCCAAGGCTGGATGGAGTACAGTGGTGTGATCACAGCTCACTGCAACCTCAGCCTCATGGCTCAAGCAATCCTCCCACCTCAGCTTCCCAAGTAGCTGGGACTACAGGGGCACACCACCACCTTTGGCTAATTTCTCTCTGTCTCTTTCTCTCTCTCTGTTTTGTAGAAACAGGGTCTCACTATGTTTCCCAGGCTTGTCTCAAACTTCTGAACTCAAGTGATTTTCCTGTTTTGGCCTCCTCAAGTGCTGGGATTACAGGTGCGAGTCACCATGCTTTGCCAAAGTTCATTTTAAACAAGATAAAATATATACAAACCATTAAATAAAATAGATATTTTAAAATATAAGGGCATCTGTTATGAAATCTACTCATAAAGAGATATAAACAAACATAAATTTTACATTTTTATTAACATTTAGAAAAGCAATGAGGTAAAAATATTCCATATACATTGTTCCATATTCCAACAATATTCCATATATGGAATATTCCATATTCCCAATAAAACAGACACTGGAGCACACTAAATGTACCATTCCAAATAAAGATTTTGGTAATATTTTACCTTCTTAATTACACTATCTCACACACTCCAAGATTTCTACAATGGATCTGCAATAGTTTTCAATTAGAAAAAGGTGCAGTATCTCCTGTGAAATATAAAAATGTGGCTGTTTTTAAAAATTGTAAAATTACATTTACGAACTCATGAGAACATGTATTATGTTAGCAGTGTTAAAGAGTTTTCTGGAAGCTAAACTTCTTTATAGCAGAGTTAATATTTCAAGTTAATAATTATTTTGAAGGCAATAGTGTATTCATTAGATTAAAAACCTCATTTCATCTCTGCATCAGCATGAACTACATAGCATTTCATGGCTCAGATGTTTGGTGAGCACAGACTCTGGGTGATGCTGGATTTTGACTGCAGCTCCCAGAGTTAAAATAACAGATATGAGTTATACCTTTTCGGAGGTTTGGGTATGAGAAACATGCAGGATGACATTCTTTCTCGTCTCTGTTGACTCTTTGCCTTTTTTTCATCTCCAATTTCCTGGGTTTTTTTTTTTGTTAGTTTGCTTTTGTTTTTTTAAGTTTCTTCTGATATGATTTCCCCTCCATGCAAGGTGTCTAAGGATACTTGCATCCAAGCTTTCGTAGAACATCTTGCCATAGAATGTTCAAATGCCCAAATGGTGCATTGTTGGGACACCAACGAATGTTTCTCTAATATTAAACAGATAATCCGACAACCTCTGTGCTGAATTTTCTATTGTCAACATATCTTTCCTACCCAATACCACATAAAATAACAATAGGAACTGCCTTCATCAGATAAAGTTCCAGGTGAGAGATTTTCACAGTAGAAGAGAGGATGGATTTTTGTTTCTGCAGGGCCCCTGAAGTCAGATGCATGAGCAGAGGGTGAGTACGAATTGTCAAGTTTGTGCTGCTAGAAGCTTCCACTGAGAATTTTTAAATCCGCCTTAGCTTCAGGGTAAACTTCTTTCTTCTCTTCCAAGGGATGAAATTCTCTGTTTCCCTGCAGGGAAACCTTTCTTCCTTGAAGTACCTACAGCAGCTTCTGTTTAGTTGGCAAAACCCTAACAGATGCCAACCTAAATTGATGAGGATAGTGAATTCTGTGATTCAGAAATACTACATTACACTTCATGGATGAATGAATGTTGAACTGTGGATAATAAAGAGGAAACATGGAACTGTGTTCCATTGGAATGAAAAGTCTTCATTGATGGAGACAACTCTCTGATTTAGTTATTTAATTCTAATTCATTAGGGTTATTTATTTTAGACCAATTAAACAGTTTGAATTCACATCTTCACACATCAAAGGCATCGATAACAATCTTCACTGCATTTTAAATGTCTAAGTCAAGTTTACATCAGTATTGGAAAGACCTATTTTCTAAAGCAAACAAATGTATCTCTGCCTTGCCATGCGGTAGAATTTGGGAAATGATATGTACTTTAGAGACCATTTTATTCATTACCTTTATTTTATAATTGGAGGAAAATAATATTGATCCATAAAGAGTAATTTGCTGTGGTTGGATTCTGACTGGAATACTTGATTCTGAACAATGAGGACAATAATTTTTATATCCTGATTTTGCAAAATAAGTCTAATATAAGTAGTTGTAATAATGGGGTTTGTGCAACTGCTGAGAAAAATTTGAGAAGCATTATAAAAACAATTGTAACTTGAAAATATTTCTTTTAATAGTGTTTAAAACTCCTGAGTTTTCATTTTCAAACTTTCTTCTTTATAGAATATCTTTATAGAGCATAAATTTTAAATTACTAAGCAAGTGATTCCTAAAGCCATATGTAATTAATTTTATTTGTTGTGCTCTGATTCAAATATATGCAAAATTGAGATTGAGACTATATAAGCTTCTACTTTAAGAAATTAAATGTTAAAATAAATTATGTGTTTATTATTATTAATCTTTTCCATAACCGTAGATAGATGTCTATTTTCTAACCTATTTTATGTGATCTGATATTAACTTAAACAATAAACTAGTAGCTTTTGCAAAACATTTTAATGTTTACATTAATTCAGTAAATAAGAAACTTTTTTTTCCAAAGCCAGTGCATATATACCTCAATTTTGAGTTGACAAAGGTGCCCAAAATATTCTAATACCCATAGAAGGTAGTAAACAATATAAGAAAACTTATTTTTAACTCAATGAGCATACTTAATTTCCACAGACTTTTTAAAGCAAGGTGACTAAAACCAGGTGGCAGATGGGGCCATTATATACTGATGCTTTAAAAATGAAACAGTAAAGTGATTAGATTTGTTACCACTGCTGTTATTTTTGAAGCAACATAGACTCTTCATCATGCCCTAGGAAAAGTAGATTTGATAATTACACAAAATAAAACATTCAATCAGCTGCGGTTGGTTAGCAGAGCCATGGTGTAGCAATGAGCACTGAAGACCATTTGAAAAATGGACAATTCATTGCCAAATTTCTGTGAGCTTTTCTACCCTGGGATATGTTCTGGGCCAAGTGTGAACAACGGGTTCAGATATAAACACACCCATCGGTTTCCTTAAACGGGTTTCTATGACTGGCATCCAATCTCAGCCAATCCTTAGTGCACTTTTTGCACTAAGGGCAATTGAGTACCTGTGAACACACACACATACACATACACATACACATGCACACACACACTTCGTCAAAAGAAAACCAATCACTCCATCTTCTCTAAGCCTTGGTCAGCAACATCTACTTTGCTGGAGATGTCTCTTTGACTCTTAATAGATGTGGTGGATCAAGGATTTTCAAGGTCATGGGATTATCAAAGATGGACAGGAGAAAAGTGAAAACCCCAATCTCAGTCTCAATTTACCCTCTATTCTCTTTCTCCCTTTTTTTCTCTCTCTCTCTCCTGTCTCTCTGTCTCTCTCTCTCCCTCTCTCTTTTACTTTTTCTCTCTCTCTCCTGTCTCTCTGTCTCTTTCTCTCTCCCTCTCTCTTTTACTTTCTTTTCTCTACCACCCTCCCTCTTATCCTCTTTCTCCTGATTTCCTCTCTCTCTTCTCTTTCCCTCTCTCCCTCTGTCTCTGTTACTCTCTCCCTTCTTTTTCATTTTTGTTTCTTTCTGTATCTTATATTCTCTTCTCTCTCTCCTCTCTCTTTATCATTTTTCTTTCCCCACCTTTCTCTCCCTCTTTCTCCTTTCCTTCACCTTCTCCTCTTTCCTTCTCTCTCTCTCTGTCTCTGTCTCTCTCTCTCTTTCTGTGCCCCCACCCCCAACTTTCTCTCTTGCACAGATAGAATACTGGTGCAGAGATAGAGATTTATGAGAAGAATAGGCTCACAGGATTATAGGGGCTGAGAAGTCCCACAATGGCCAGTCTGCAAGCTAGAGAGCCAGGGAAGCCAGTGCTGTGGTTCAGTCCAAGCCCCAAAGCCTCAGAACCAGGGAAGCTGATGGTGTAATTCTTGGTCTGATAATCTGGTGGGGATGGGGGTTGCTGCAAGTCCCAGAATACAAAGTCCAAAGAATCTGGAGTTCCAATGTCCAAGAGCAAGAGAATAAGGTTGTCTCCACTCCAGAAGAAAGTGAGCAAATTTGTCTTTCCTCTGTGTTTTTGTTCTATCCAGGATCTCAACAGATTAGATGTTCCTGTTCCCATCGGATGACAGTGGATAGTATTAGCTCAGTCTACCGATTCAAATACCAGTCTCTTCTGGGAACACCCTCACAGACACTCCCAGAAATAATGCTTCACCAGCTATCTGGATAACCTTTAATTCAGTTGAAGTTGCCACTTAAAAGTAACCATTACAGGCCGGGTGCGGTGGCTCACGCCTGTAATCCCAGCACTTTGGGAGGCCGAGGCAGGCGGATCACAAGGTCAGGAGATCGAGACCATCCTGGCTAACAGGGTGAAACCCCGTCTCCACTAAAAAATACAGAAAAATTATCCAGGCGCCGTGGTGGTTGCTTGTAGTCCCAGCTACTAGGGAGGCTGAGGCAGGAGAATGGCGTGAATCTAGGAGGCGGAGCTTGCAGTGAGCCAAGATCGTGCCACTGCACTCCAGCCTGGGCAACAGAGCGAGACTCTGTCTCAAAACAAACAAACAAACAAACAAACAAAGTAACCGTCACACCTTGGAAGACAAGGAACATCCAAGAGAGATAAAACCCAGAGCTTCTCTGCCATTAAATTTGGATACGTAGGTCATTTTCCCTCAACCTCCCATGCTCTCCTGCACCAGAGGATGAAACAAAATGTACATTGCTTAGTTGTCTTCTGTTTGCTTCATTTATACATCATCCATATGAGCTCTCCTCCTGCAGGGGAGACACAGTCACTTTATCTATTCTCCAGTACATTGGAAGAGTCTGTGTTCTCTGAATTGATAGAGCATTCCTCCTTAACAACCATTTTAGTGTCAGCAAACTAGAAATACTCTCATGAGGAAGAATTAACACATATATTTTCAGTCTCTAAAAATTATGCAGTTTCTTTCACAGTTTATAAAGCCTTTCCATAAAACATCTCTGCACCAATTATTGGCCACACTATGTATCCATCAATATTGCTGTTTTTTTCATAAGTCCTTCTCTGCTGATAGTAGGAACTGAACAAAATTATTATTATTTTTAAACTCGTGAAGTAATGATCATTAATCCAGTAGACAGGCTTCCTTTGGGAAAAATGATTGCAAACAGAAAGTGTTACTATTAAGGGAGAAAACAATCCTATGATATTTATATTGTTGTATGATGTATTTAAGAATTTTCCTTAATCTCTGTTTTATAGAGGAGAAAATAGAGTTAACTTAACTTTATACAATCTTAATAGATTTATTGGGCTAAACAGTTGAACTATATTAAAAACAAACAGTAAAGCATTTTAGAAAATTTCTATCCACGACTATACTGTATCTGTTCTATCTTCTACTACATCAAACTCTTTCAGGAAGACTAAATTTGCCTACGTGCTTTTTTAAAAGAGTGATTTAGGAACCATTTTTTTAGTCTGGTAGACTTCTAAGGAGTAAACACAGCCAAATATTGATAATTCGTTAGTCATCTTAATGTTCTTCATTTTATATCATTTCTTTAAAAAGTACAACTTTTAATTGTATCTTTTCTAAAATCTTTATTATGTCAAACAAAAATTAGCATGAAAACATTATTACATTCCTTCATCTAGAAATGTACTTACTTATAAATCAAACGTTTATTTTTGCATTATCCAAATGGAACTCTCATACTTAAAAATAACTCCTTATAAATTATCTACTTGCCTACATAGTTTTCATCTGATATCTATTCATTATTTGTAGCATAAACAAATATCAAAGAACTACGATGGGCCATCCAAATCCAAAACCTGAAATCAGTTGTGCTGTATATTATAGTGCAGAAGTCTGAATTTGAATTCTGTTTGTCTTAGAGCTCAGAAAATATTCCCAGCACCTCTGATTTGGCTTGCCTTTTGGTATCACAGAATCAGGGTATACCCAGAGATTAAGTTTTCTAAATATCTTCCCAAACAAATTGAAGCTCTTCATATTATTAAAATCGTTGTTATATAAATATCTATACATCAAGATATATAGCTTTAAAGATTGGGGTCTTGCTGTGTTGCCCAGGTTGGAGTGCAGTGGTGCAATTATAGCTCACTGCAGCCTTGATATCCTGGGTTTAAGCAATCCTTCTGCCCCAGCCTCCCAAGATATGTATTTTTAGAAATCAGAGTCTTGCTGTATTGCCCAGGCTGGAGTGCAGTGGTGTCATCATAGCTCACTGCAGCCTTGACCTCCTGGGCTTAAGCAATCCTTCTGCCCCAACCTCCAGAGTAGCTGGGAACACCAGTATGTGCCGCCATACACAGCTAATTTTATTTTATTTTTCTTATTTTTGTAGAGTTGGAGTCTTACTATGCTTCCAAGGTTGTTCTTGAATTCCTCACCTCAAGCAGTCTTCCCACCTCAGCCTCTCAAAGTGCTTGGCTACCATGCCTGGCTAAGACATATATTAAAGTAAAAACATGATAGGGAAGTATGGCAAATAACAGGTATTACACAAAGCACACATACATTACTTCTTCCAGTCTTCACAGTAACTATTGAAGGGAGTCACTATTAATATCCATAGCAAGATGCTGAGACTCAGAGAAGTAAAAATAATTTGTCCAGAAGTACCTGAATACTATGAAGTACGGACAAAATATGAACCCAAGACATCACCCTGGAAAGATCAACACGTGTATTTGTTGTGCTACAGGCACAAGTTTGCTTTATGGTAGCTATCTGGAGACTTACCTCAAAGTTGCTTCTATATTGCATTTGAGACAAGTAGCTAGCAATTGCATATATTGGAATTCTCTCTGCTGTTAGAAAGTAACCATGTATTCTTCCATGTATTTTTAATAAAACATACAGCATAATTTCTTTTAATCCCTTTTAGGTTGTCTTAACTAAAGGAAGAGGGTTTTTATCAGGTTGCTTCTTCGTTGTCCTGGATGGATTTATAAAATTTTGTATCATCCAGGATAGAGTCACTAAACAATAAAGGAAGCGATGAGAACTCTCCCATGCAGAAAAATTGCAAATCATTTGTTTCGATTCTCTGCCTTTGTAAGTCGCAACTCCCCTAGTGTGCTTTGGGCATAGTGACTTTCTTCCAAAGAGTAATGTATGGGAAGAGGAAAACAGATTACCTTTACAGTGGAAAAAACGTGAAATAGTACTATCTCAGCCTGGAGTTCAAATTAACATCAACAGTGACAAGTCTTACTGAGAGTGTGCACTCTTCACAGCATAAGATGAGAACAGCGCTTTACCTCTGTGGGCCTCTTCTCAAAACCCATAACTCAGGTCCAATCGTGAGAAAACAAAATCAGACGAAGCCCAGTTGAGGGTGTGAACCCCGAAAATTTGAGACAGGTCTCAGTTAATTTAGAAAGTTTCTTTTGCCAAGGTTGATGACACGCATCTGTGACACAGCCTCAGGAAGTCCTGACGACATGTGCCCAAGGTGGTCGGGGCACAGTTTGGCTTCATACATTTTAACGAGACATGAGCCATCAATCAATATATGTAAGAAGTACATTGGTTCCGTCCAGAAAAGGTGGGGACAACTCAAAGCAGGGAGGAGGCTTCCAGATCACAGGTGGGTGAAAGACAAAACAGTTACATTGTTATGAGTTTCTGATAAGCCTTTCCAAAGAAGGCAATCAGAAGTGCATCTGTCTCAGTGAGCAGAGGGGTGACTTTGAATAGAATGGGAGGCAGGTTGCCCTGAGCACTTCCCAGCTTGAAAGGGCCCAAGATATTTTCCTTTCACAAGGGTCATTCTGCCAAATATCTGATTACTACTCCTTACAACAACAAGGATATCAACAACAAGAAAAACCTGGAAAAAAAAGCTAAGATTTTGTTCAGTTGTCATTGTGTATGGGAAAACTCCCATGAACGTGTTGCCAAGAGCGATAAACATAGTCCCTGTCTGTGAAGGGCAGATTTGGAGAACTAGAGATGTGAGGGTGCTCATGGGTCAGCGTTTACACTGAATTTTCAGAGTCAATGGCATGTTTTTAAGTAGATGGCTCCTTTTTTGTTGTTGTTTCTTAAAGGGGAAGCCTTCACATTGGCCTCTATACAGTCCTTGTAACGTTCCTAAATATCCCGAAACACAACAGAGAGCTCTGAAGACTGCCTGCCACAAACATTTAATTTTACAGATTAGAGTCCTGTGAAGTACATGTAATGCCTCTCTTTTGTTGCACGTGTCCATTGGAGGTGTCCTGTGCCATTTGGCTATATTTTTACTTTTAATGGCTGTAGTTTATTCTCACTGCTAGAAAAAAGATGTTGGTCATTAAACCACATGGTCAAATGTGATGTTATAAGAGAACCTATGAACTTCATTTTGTCTGGGAGGCAGGCAGCATCTATCTGTCCTGTCTCCCTACTCTGGTGGTCTTAGAACTTATTTTACTCGAGATTGTAGAAGACCACATCGCAGGGCAGCTGAAAGCAGGGTCACCTTAAGGCACCTTAATCTGTAATGTAGTGAGCTCCTCACTGAACCTCTAGCTCTGTCTCTGCGTCACAGATCTCCCTCTTCAAGAGTCAGCCAATACCAAGCTGCTGGAGTTTATTTTTCAGCCCTCCTACTTAAACCTAGTTTGATATCACTTTCCAAAGTTCATTTCTTTCACTGCCAGCACTAAAATAAGTTATTTACAACTCTCTGGTATTCAGCAATCTTCTATGCATCACAGTTTTATTAGATACATCAAAAATAGGGCAATTAGTAGGATGGAATCATAAATTCCAAAGATGATCAAATAAACTCTCTGTCTTCAATAGCCTGCTAGCAGAAAAGGGATCTTTAAAACTGGAGCATGCATTTGCATTTTTTAAAACTAGGTATTTATAGCTGTTCTCACCATGACCAGAATCAGGACAAGCAAGCAACTTTAAAAGATCATCTAATCCCAGAAATCTGCCAGCTTGAATGGAATGAGTTTCAGATGTATTCCTGATGGGGCACAACCTGGACTGTGAAAACCATCTTCTTTCTTCATGTTGAAAGGAAGATGCCATTAATCACTTCTGTTTCCTATGTATAACAGTGGAAAAAGCATATTTTTAGTTACTGGACTCTGTTGCATTTGTGGTTTTATTTTACTTACGCTCCAAAGAAAACAAATTTGAACTTACATAATGACGCTCCCAGTCACCTCCTACTTTCTCTCCCTCCTTCCTTCCCTTCCTCTCTTCCTTCCCTCCTCCCTCCCCTCCCTCCCTTCCTTCCTCCCTCCCTCCTTTCCTTCCTTCCTTCTTTCCTTCCTTCCTTCTTCCCTCCCTCCCCTCCCCTTCCCTCCCTCCCCGTCTTCCCTCCCTCCCTTCCTTCCTTTCGTCTTTCTTTCCTTCCTTCCTTCCTTCTTCCCTCACTCCCTTCTTTCATTCATTCCTTCCTTCCTTCTTCCCTCCCTCCCCTGCCCTCCACTTCCCTCCCTCCCTCCACTTCCTCCCTCCCTCCTTCCTTCCTTCCTCCCTTCCTCCCTTCCCTCCTTTCTTCCCTCCTTCCTTCTTTCTTTCCTTCCATTATTCTTTCCCTCTTTCTTCCTTCCTCCTTGTTTAGATTTTTCTCATTTAAAAATCAACTTGCTAATTGGACTGATTCTGTGACATTTGAATCTCTGCAAAAAGAATTAAGTTTTGGATAAAACTTGTTTCATATAGTAAGCAGAGTGCAATGCATTAGAATTAAATAGTACATTATAAAAAGCACTATAGTAAATGCATGTTGTATGGATAGGTTGAGTTTTTACATCATACTAATTTTTAAAAATTAGCTAGGTGTGGTGCTGCATGCCTGTCGTTCCAGCTACTCAGGAGGCTGAGGTGGGAGGGTCACTTGAGCCCAGGAGGTCAATGCTGCAGTGAGCTGTGATTACGCCACTACACTGCAGCCTGGGAGATAGAGTGAAACCCTATCCTTAAAATAATAATAATTATTATTATACCATTTCATTAATTACTACACTTGTAGCTTTGAGAAATTAGATGATCATATATTTTTCAGTGTCTGCCCACATAATTTAGTTAATAATAAGCCTCCTTTTTCTTTTTTCCTTTTTTTCTTTATTTGTATATTCTTAACTTTATTTCATAAAGGAACAAAGCGAAATGACTAAACTCTAACCAACCTAGTGGAATATATATTAAAAGAATAAATAGAGTCTGGAGGAAAAAGGATTTTGACAATATCTGTGAATTCAGTCCTGGTTTTTTTATTTCTCATAATTGCTTGTAACAAGACTTGGACTCCTCATATGTACAGAGAAATAGCATATGTAAATGATGTGTCTGTTTAGCCATCTGCTGAACGGTTCATTTATGTCATAACCAAATGGCAAATTCGCAGTGTTAGAAAATTTTAGGTCAAAGGGAAAAAATGGAGAAAAATAAATTTTGTGTCAAAGAACTAAACACAGAAAATCCCTGGCTTGGAAGTTGCCTTCTGAGGCCTTCGGCAGAAATGTGGGGTTCTTCATCTCGCTTGCAATTTGTAGCCAGTATATTGATGGATATTTTCTCTCTGCTTGGTCTCTGTAAAAGACTAATTCACATTTACTCCACATTTGAAAAATGAACACCAAATAAATTGTAAAATTGTTTTCATGATACAGGGGCTACTTTTTAATTTCAATGCCAAAATTATCACCTCCAAGATTAAACATTTTAGGTTCTGGTAACCAAGGCAGATTTTATCAGGGTAATTTAAACAAAACAGTAGCCAATAGCAAATATGAGAAAAAGGAAATAAAAAGACTATAATAAGTGTTCTAGGCTCATGTTTCTTGACACGCACCCTATTGGGAAACTGAAACAAATACTGTCTGTGAATTCCTACACGTATTTCAAGAATGGAGTGTTCATATACCAGAAGGATGGATATATGCCTCAGCCATACCGTCTGACAATTTTTATTGGCAGATTTTATTGGATAGATTTGTAAAATTTTCTAAAATAATAATGTTATTTGGCCTTTACCTATTATAAACATTGCAAACATTTTATTCTAAGTTAGGAGTCAGCAAACTAGACCACTCTTTTGTAAACAAAGTTTTCTTAGTACACAGTCCTACCTAGTGTTTATGGCTATTTTCAAGTGATAACAATGGCGATTAGTGGCTGTAGAGACTATATGGTTTGGAAATTCCAAAATATTAACAGCATTATCTGACCCTTTACAGAAAAATGCTTGCTTACTCTTAATAGGGTATGATATTTGGTTTTCAGTTTAGTTTGGAGTCTTTGGGCATGGATAAATTTTTAATTAGGTTTTATGTAGTTATATAAATCATGTTTTTTTCCTTTATGGCTTCTGAGTTTTCTCTTTTGATTTTCAAGGTCTACCCAATTATGATTCTACCCATTCCTCTCAACTTGATTCTGCTACACTTTATTCATATGTAGGCATAAATATGCATGGGTATGGCTTTTATGTGAAAGGTGTTTGCCATATTGGAACTTTATATATATATATATATATATATATATATATATATATACACATACACATATATATGTCATCAGACATATTGATGTATACTCATATTCATAAAATACACACAGATAAAATCATCACTGTATATTACAATGTTACCAGTCCTGGTCAATAGTATAAAGAAAGAAAAAATGAACTAGTTGAGTAAAGATCAAAAAGGAAGAGTTAAAACTTCCATTAGTTGCAGAAGATGTGATTATCTGCAAGAAAAAAAAGATATGACTTAGATTTAGTAAGAGAGCTTACCAAGAATACTAGATAAGATTTGTAAGATTAACTTAACCAACTCATTAGCATTTTTCTGCTCCACAATAATGGTGTTCTAAGTATAATACAAATAACATTCATTGCAGTGTCAGTTTAAAGGCATTAGAACATTGAGAATTAATTGATCTAAAGAACATACAAGGTCAAATAGATGAAACAATTAAACTGGCAAAGATGAACATTTATATCTGAAAAATCATCACTAATGCATTCAATTCTCCTACAAGTGTACTCTACACTATTAAAGCAATATCAGTGAAGATTCCCGTTGATTATTTCAAGAAATTCTACAAAAATTTTCTGAAATGTATATGGACCACAAAAAAAGTGCATAGTAGGTGAGCCACTCTTGATAAATAAGAATGAATAGGGCTGAATGCCTTACCAGAGAAATATTTTACAAAGCCATGTATATTGTTAAAGCAACTTGTTAGTGGTGCAAAGATATAAATAGACTAGTAGACTAGCACAGAAATCTATAGGATTATGGCTTTATGGGAATGTCATGTACTATTCAGTTGGTGTCATGGATCAATGCCAAAAGACTGACCATTTAGTATATGACATCAAGAAAACTAACTCTAGATATGTAATAAATAATAGTGTTTCTTTCTTTGTTTCCATATACAAAGATTCTAGAAAGATAAATCAACATGCAAAATAATAAAGAATAGAAGAAAATGTAGAAAGCACGTATGTCGTTTAAGGTTGTGAAAACATTTCTGTTTTTTGAAAATGCAGAGGACAAGAAAATTGATAAATATTTTTATTATAGAAATATAAAATATGTGGGTAAAAATAAAAGAATTTATTAATTGAAGAAATATGTTTGCAATGTCGAAACATCACAACAAAGAAAAAATATTTAGAGAATTAAAAATTTCTGCAAGTCTATAAGGAATCCAATGGCCAGAACAATAATGTGGAAAAAAATAAATGGAAAATAATAGAAGAATCCAAAGTGCACACTGCAACATAATCATACTGCTCTTATTTCCTGGGGCTTCTAATTAGATGGCTCAACCTGTACACCAAATTGCTTCCTTTACATGCCTGCACAAAATAGGCAATAATCACTACTTTAGGCAAAATATTCAGAAAAAAGTCTAAGATAGTTTCAGGTAATTGGAGGAAATTGCTTCACTACTTTTCACTTAAAACTTTCTAGTTATCAGAGAAATATAAGGATGAGGACAAATTCCGAGAATGCGCTTTAGTGATAAAAAGCTATCAAACCAATACCATGTGAAATGTGTTTGTTGCAGGTTTATTCGGCCAGGAGTGCTGGCAAGACTCCCGTCTCAGGAGCCGAGCTCCCCAAGTGAGCAATTCCCGTCCCTTTTAAGGGCTCACAACTCTAAAGGGGTGCACGTGAGAGGGTCGTGATTGATTGAGCAAGCAGGGGGTACGTGACTGGGGGCTGCATGCACAGGTAATTAGATCGGAACAGAACAGGACAGGGATTTTCACAGTGCTTTTCTATACAATGTCTGGAATCTGTAGATAAGATAACCAATTAGGTCAGGGGTCGATCTTTAACTACCAGGCCCAGGATGTGGCGCCAGGCTGTCTGCTTGTGGATTTCATTTCTGCCTTTTAGTTTTTACTTCTTCTTTCTTTGGAGGCAGAAATTGGGCATAAGTCGATATGAGGGGTGGTCTCCTCCCTTAGTAACACCAATCTTATTGCTACATTTTCTAATTTTAGAAAATATAGTATTGTCAGGTGGGGCGCAGTGGCTCACGCCTGTAATCCCAGCAATTTGGGAGGCCTGAGGCGGGTGGATCACCTGAGATCAGGAGTTTGAGACCAGCCTGGCCAACATGGTGAAACCCTGTCTCTACTAAAGATACAAAAATTAGCCGGGCGTGGTGGCAGAAGCCTGTAATCCCAGCTCCTCAGGAGGCTGAGGCAGGAGAATCAATTGAACCCGGGAGGTGGAGGTTGCAGTGAGCCAAGATGGCACCACTGTACTCCAGCATGGGCAACAAGAGTGAAACTCCATCTAAAAATAAATAAATAAATAAAAATGAAAATATTGTTATTAAAATGTTTTGAATGATAACAAGGAATAGTAATATTTTTGTTTAAATGAGTTAATACATTTATATTTTTCAGTTGTAATATCTAATATGATAAATATCAAGTAATATACCCCAACATAAGGAAATATTTGGGGGTGGTTATCAATAGTTTTTAAGTGAGTTAAAGTGTTGAAAAGTTCATCACCATTGATTATCTATCTATCTACCTGTCATCTATCCTTGTATCATCTGTCTACCTATAACTATGTCTATCTATTATCTATCCTTGTATGATCCATCTAATATCTATGTATATATCTACCTACCTATCGATCTACCACTCTGTCTAAACACATACCTATAAGGATGTGTACATAAATTTGGTGTTAGCACCTGCATTAAAATTTATATGTTGATATTTATCTTTTTTTTTTTTTTTTTTTTTTTGAAACAGAGTCTCACTCTGTCTCCCAGGCTGGAGTGCAATGGCGTGATCTTGGCTCACTGCAACTTCCACCTCCTGGGTTCAAGCGATTCTCCTGCCTCAGCCTCCTGAGTAGCTGGGATTACAGGTGCCCACCACCAAGCCCCGCTAATTTTTGTATTTTTATTAGAGATGGGGTTTTACCATGTTGGCCAGGCTGGTCTCAAACTCCTGACCTCAGGTGATCTGCCCACCTCGGCCTCCCAAAGTGCTGGGATTACAGCATGAGCCACAGCTCCTGGCCTGGTATTTATCTTTAATGCACCAATGGGGTATATGTAGTATACTGGAATAGAATATGAGCTCTGGATTTCTAGCTCTGTATTGTTACCCTAGGTTTGTCCCTAAGGTGTGATTTTGGATGACTTATTTAATCTCTCTGGGCCAGTCTCCTCTTGTAAAAGTGCAGTAATCCTGTGTCATAATGTTGTAAGCACTAAATGATTCAACGTAGTTAAAACAACCAGAATAAGGCATGTAAATATTAGCTAGCCTTAATTTTAATAAAATGCTGGTAAGGAAAATCCTAGATCTGTTTTAATAACAAAAAATAAAATCCCACTAGCACACAGAATTAAAAAGTAGCAGACCAAAAAATTACAGGGCAAGGAGGTACATTACAAAGCAATTTAAATCTTACTGTAACATTTTGGCATAATGTTACACACAAAATTTCTATATTTGTCTATATCCCTCCCACACTAGCCATTGCCACATAATCTAGTAGTAATTTAATATTTCATAGCTTCAACTGTATAGGCAGGACTCAATTCAATGAATGGAAAATTAAAAAAAAAACAGAGAGACAAAGAAGAAGGAAGGAAGAGAGGAAGAAAGGAAATAAAGGAAGGACGGATGGAAGGAAGGGAAGAAAGGAAGGAAGGAAAGAAGAAAGTAAGGAAGAAGAAAGAGAGAGAGGGAGGGAGGGAAGGAAGGAAAAGAAAGCAGGGAGGGAGGAAAGAAAGAAGAAAGGAAGGAAACAAAAGGAAGAGGGGAGGGAGGGAGAGAGGGAGGAAGGAAGGAAAAAAGAGAGGGAGGAAAAAAGAAAGAAGGAAGGAATAAAGGAAGGGGGGAGACAGGAAAGAAGGAAGAAGAAAAGAAGGAAGGAAATAACAAAAGAAGAAGTGAAGTGAAGAAGGAAGAAGGAAGGAAGGAAGGAAAGAATAAAAGAAGGAAGGGAAAGAGGGAGGGAGGAAGGGAAAAGGGAAGGAAGAAATGGAAGAAGGAAGGAAGGAGGGACGGATGAAAGGAAAGAAGGAAGGAAAGAAGATTGAAGAGGAAAAGAAAGGAGGGAGAGGAGAAGAAAAATAAATTTACATTGGCTCCCTCAGGCACATCAAAGAGGATGGGTTATGGCAATCCTTGATGAACAGAAGGCCCACAAAACACGAACAGGTATTCTTCTTGGTACCCAGTGAGAGTCATAGCATCGACTTGGAGTTAAAGGTTGGTATTTTGAACCTTAACTCTACCTGGATTGGTAGCCACGGACTCTGTAACTGTCACACCAGGTACTCCTTTAGCATCTGGGTGAGCACCAATACATCCATGCCTGTCTGTTCCTATCTCTTGGGCTTGGCCATGAAAGAGAGAGATCAGACACTCAGCTCAGCTGAAATTTGCTTTGCGTTTGCTCATTAGGAGAATACGTGGGGCAGCTGGCACCTAGCCCTAAGAAAAACTCAAGGCTGCTTGGTCAGGTTTAGACTGTTAGAACTGGCAGCATCCTCACCACTGCTAGTTAACCTTATTTAGAGGAGAAAAGGCTATGAAACAATTCATGCTCCGAAGTATCATCATTTTGCCTCTTTAACATGTACAGACACTAACCATACACTTGTTGAATCTGTATTTCAGGACATTCATCATGATCTTTTCCAAAGAGAGAGAAATTGATAGGTGGAAATATTTTCTGCAACAATGATACGCTTGTTTTTTTAAAAATCCTTTCTTATTCAAAATAAATTCATATTATTTTATTTCATTAATCATTTAAAGAAAAACTAAGATCGGGAAAAAGACTGTACCGATTTCTAGAAACTCTTTTTTACAGAGGTGTTACTAGCAATATCAAAGGTGTGAAGGTAAATGATGGGATGATATATTCTCAGGTAATTAACACTATGCAAGCTAATTGGATTCTGGGATGGTATGCAGCTACTCCAAGTTCTGAAATGGACAAAGAAAGAAAGATATGGTTTACATGACCAAAAGATTTTTAAGACAATATCAATAGGTAATGTTTCTTTAAGCAGGCAATAATCATTCACAGTGCTATACACCTACACGAAATTCTATAAGGAGTTATTGTCCTATTATCTCAGCAACTGGTACTATTTAAGTAAAGTTGCATGTGTGTACTATGAGTCAAACAGAACATATTCACTGTGCAATGCAAAAAGTTAAATTCCTGAAGAAATGTTATTTTACTCTTAGTTTTGGTGGGACCTCCCATCTCATGTTTCTTGTAGTTCACATTCATCACTTGAAAGAAAAGGAGCTTAAAATATGAAATGCAGAGTATACACCCACAAGCACATTACAAATTCGTAAATGTAATTATATACACATTTATTATATATACATAATATAGTATATATTTATTATATTATACATTGTATTCTATATGGAAAGAGAGGGATCAGACACTCAGCTCAGCTGAATCTTGCTTTGTGTTTGGTCATTAGGAGTATACATGGGGCAGTTGGCACCTAACTTATATAGTACCAATTGCTGAGATAATAGAACAATAACTCTTTATAGCTTTTTGTGTAGGTGTACAGAACTGTGAAAGATTATTGCCTGTGTGAAGAAACATTAGCTATTGATATTGTCTTAAAAATCTTTTGGTCATGTAAAACATATCTTTCTTATATATTCTATATAGAATATTATGTATATGTGTTGTATTGTTTTCTTGCTACCAAATTTCAAAATTTAAGCAATGACTTGCAAGTGATACGATATGTTAATTTTACAAAAGCAACTGCTTTGTGAAAATGTTGATTTTTAAAATTTTATTTATATAATAAACCTGTAATATTTTTCTCTGATATTTACCTTTAAAATAAATTTTAAAAGTTAACCTGTTTTTCTAAAATAAAATTACAAAAGAAATAATATCAATTCAAGAAGACTGTATCAGGCTAAATAATTTCTCAATGTTGGCATGGAAATAGAGAAATGTGATTAATTATTAATCCTTGAAGCAGAGTGGATACCTCCTACCTCCTTGCTAATAAAACATGTTTTTCTTAATATTAGGACCATTTTCTCACACTGGATGAGATGGATTTGCATGGATTAGCTCTGTCTTCAGATGGAGGACAACTTATTTGCAGGGAAAGATAACAGCATCATTTTCTGTACACTATGTGGTTGAGGGACTGTCTCTCATCAAGTGTTTAAATGTTCTCTTGATTATTCCCAACTACTTGATAACAATGTCTTCACGCCTGGTGGCATCAGGATAAGTTAGAATTCTTTTGAAAGTAAGTGATAGACAAAAAAGTGAATGAAATGTGAAAGGAAAATATCTTGGGCCCTTAAAATGACTAAGCTAAAGGGAAAAGTCTAGCTGGGAACTGCTTAGGGCGAACCTGCCTCCCATTCTATTCAAAGTCACCCCTCTACTCACTGAGATAAATGCATATGTGATTGCCTCCTTTGGAGAGGCTAATCAGAAACAAAAAAGAATGCAAATATTTGTCTCTTATCTACCTATGACCTGGAAGCCCCCTCCAACTTCAAGTTGTCTCACCTTTGGCGGGTTAGCCCGCCTTTCCAGAGAGAATCTTGTTGATTGATGTCTCATGTATCTCTAAAATGTGTACAATCAAAGTGTGCTCTGACCACCTTGGGCACATGTCATTAGGACCACCTGAGACTATATCATGAGCACGAGTCCTCATCCTTGGCAAAATAAACTTTCTAAATTAACTGAGACTTGTCTCAGATTTTCAGGGTTCACAACAACATGGAGAGAGAGATACTCACAGAGAGAGAGAGAGTGAGAGGGAGTCAGTCATGGAATGGGGGCTGTGGATATTTACTGTCATGTAAATCCACGATAGATAGTACTTCAGTTTCCCGGGACCCTTATTCATTTGCTTGAAATAAATATTTATAAGATTGAAAACAAATAAAAGTATCTGAATAGTATGAGGGATAAATAACAAACTGAGAATAGTAACAATTTAAAGTATTAGTAAACTTGATCATCTGAACGTCACTAAATAAGCTTCGGTTCAATTTATGTTTATATAAGCTATTTCTGTATTTTTTAAAAAAAATCTTACTTGGTGTATATTTAGATGGTAAAGGTTTCAATTTTGTCACTAAAATTTGCATTACTTTATCATGCTGAGCTCTTGTTGCCATATTCTGGGATGTCAAAACCGCAGGTAAAATTTCATCAGGTTAACAACTGAGATAATTTGGAAATCAAAAAGTTTTAAATTCTGGCAACACTTGACTAAATTAGAAGGCATTCAGGAAAAAATAAAAAGAAAAACTAGTAAAGATTAAAATGATGCAAATAAAATTTGCCACCCTGGTGCAGTTGAATGAGAACATTAGTGTTTCCATGGAAACACATTATACTCTTTTAAATAAGAAATAAACATTTTCATTATGCAAATGCTTATATTTATCATCCCCTTTTAGCTGCTACATTGTCTTTTCGCTACCAGATTTCAAAATTTAAGCAATGAATTGCCGGTCATCCAGTGTATTTACTTTACAAAAGCAACTGTTTCTCTTTTTTTCCTTATGTTTATTTTTTCTTTTTTTAAGACACTAAGGAAAGTGCTTCCTTAATCATAGGATTCTGATACTGGGTGTTTACCTTGTTTACTCTAATGTATTTGTGATTGAAAATGATCCATGACATTGGCATCAACTGAACATGAAAGGAGCCGGGCACATTCCTCAGCCCCGGGCTCAAAACAAACAAGCCCAGTACAAACACATCCCATCTTCCCATCTCACCACATATCGCCATATATCTCTCAAACTTCCTGAGCCCAGTACAAACACCACCAGGAAAGTCTCCGATAAGGGGACAGCCGTTCAAAGTTTTACTGAAAAAGCGGGAACCAGAAGAATTCCTTTGTTCCCCTGTAACTCTCAGGCTATAAAAAGCAAACACTCGCATTGTTCAGGGCCCTCTTGTATGCTGTGGAATGGAGGGACCAGGTTCGAACTTGTAGTAAAGATCCTTGCCGCTTGGCTTTGACTCTGGACTCTGGTGGTCTTCTTTGGGGAACAAATGGTCTGGGCATAACAAACACTTTTTACACAAGGTGTGGTGGAGCATTTTAATTATTTGTGCAGGATTTTTCTTTTCTGTCTCTCATGGAGCTTAGTGATGTTTGTTTGCAGACACAAACCCACGACATGCTGGTACTAAATTAGTAAGGCGCTTTATATCGTGGTCACCATGACCAAAAACTTTCTGTTAGAAACAAGGTGGTCATAGCAGCGATGCCCTTATGAAAATGGGTTCCTGTAGATCAACCAGTTAATAACAAATTAGCTAATTTACCAAACAGTAAATCTTAAATATAGTTGTCTGAATGAAGAACAAGCTAATTTGTCTCTTTAAAAATAATATAAACACTTTAAATTATTTAAATGGGAAAAGGGGGGTATTACGTGATATTCTGAATACATCTGTAAGAAATATTTTTCTCTTATTTTTCCTTTCTTTTTTCCATTTATAATATGGGTTGATGTTCCTTTTTACATTTAAAAAATAATTGATATGACTGTCTACACCATAAGTTTCCACTTGCCAATGATTTAACATAATACTGTCACTTTCCATAAGAGAGAAATAAATCAGACACTGTGCCCATGTGGCATGGTGGCATTTATAAAATACCTAGGTATACTCTTAATGAACACAGCATGAGGTCCATATGAATCAAAAGTGCTTGGACAAAACCTCAAACAGGACTTAGGAGTAAAACTCCATCAAGAGGATGCAGTGATTTTCACGCACGTCCCTGTGAAGAGACCACTAAACAGGCTTTGTGTGAGCAACAAGGCTGTTTATTTCACCTGGGTGCAGATGGGCTGAGTCCGAAAAGAGAGTCAGCAAAGGGAGATAGGGGTGGGGCAGTTTTATAACATTTAGGTAGGTAAGGGAAAATTACAGTCAAAGGGGGGTTGTTCTCTGGCTGACAGGGGTGGGGGTCACAAGGTGCTCAGTGGGGGAGCTTTTGAGCCAGGATGAGCCAGGAGAAGGAATTTCACAAGGTAATGTCATCAGTTAAGGCAGGAACAGGCCATTTTCACTTCTTTTGTCATTCTTCATTTACTTCAGGCCATCTGGACGTATACCTGCAGGTCATAGGGGATATGATGGCTTAGCTTAGGCTCAGAGGCCTGACAGTGATTTACTCTGGAATGTTCTTTTCCTGCTTAAAGAAATAAAATAATAAAAGGAGAGACCAAAAAACATCACGGAGACTAACAAAACAAGGCAATCATTTCCTGTGATCAGAAGAGCAACGGTACAGTTGACCCTTGGACAACACAGGTCTGAACTGTGTGGGTCCACTTTAAACATGGCTTTTCATTCTCCTCTGCCACCGTTGAGACAGCAAGACCAACTCGTCTTCCTTCTCCTCCTCAGCCTACTCAGTGTGAAGATGATGAAGATGAAAAGCTTTATGGTGATCCACTTCCACTTAATGAATAGTAAGTATATTTTCTCTTCTTTATGATTTTCTTAGTAACATTTTCTTTTCTCCAGTTCATTGTAAGAATACAGTGTATGATGCATATCACATACAAAATATGTGTTAGTTGATGTTTAAGTTATGAGTAAGGCTTCCAGTCAACAATAGGTTATTAATAAAGTTTTGGAGGTGCAAAAATTTTACATGGATTTTCTAGAACTGCCAGTTGACCCAGCAATCACACTACTGGGTAACTACCCAAAAGAAAAGTAATTGTTTTATCAAAAAGACACCTGCACTAGTATGTTCATTTCAGTCCTACTTACAATAGCAAAGATATGGAATCAACCTCAGGGTCCATTAACAGTGGGTTGCATAAAAAAAATATGGTACATATACACTATGGAATATTACACGGCCATTAAAAGCAGCATAATACAAAAATTAGCCAGGTGTGGTGGTGCAAGCCTGTAACCCCAGCTACTTGGGAGGCTGAGGCAGGAGAATTGCTTGAGCCCAGGAGGTGGAGGTTGGAGTGAGCTGAGATTGCACCACTGCACTCTCAGACGACAGAGCAAGACTCTGGAAAAAAAAATGCATATTCAGACAGTAATTCATCTCTGTCAAAACAAAAAATGATACATTTGGAAAGTGCTTGAGCCAGTGATATTTAGCAGGTCACCGGGAGAACCATAACCCTATTGGTCTAATGGATGGAAATTATGGCAAGTATTCTTCCCAGTATTCAAAGGAATAGAGAACCTTGAGGAGACATCGAAAGTGACATTTAAAAAAAATCCACAGTGGCATTTTAATCTTGGGAAACTGAGAGAGGGGATAAAATGACAGACAGAGAGATAGAGAGACACACAGAGAGACAAGAAAGAAAGGAAGGAAGGGAGGAAGGAAGGAAGGAAGGAAGGAAGGAAGGAAGGAAGGAAGGAAGGAAGGAAAGGAGAAATAAAGGAAAGAGAGAAAGGAGGAAAGAAGTAAGGAAAATAAGAAAGAAGGGAGGGAGGGAAGGGAGGGAGGGAGAAAAGGAGGAAGGAAGGGAAGAAGGAGGAAGAAAAGCAGAAAGGAAGGGAGGGACACAGAGGAAGGAAGGAAGGAAGGAGGAAGAGAGGGAAGAAGAAAAGAAGGGAGCGAGGGAAGGAGGAAGAAAGGAAAGAAAGATGGAGAGAGGGAGAGAGGTAGGAAGAGAGGAAGAAGGAAGGAAAAAAGGGAGGAAGAGAGGAAGGAAGGGAGGAAGGAAAGGAGGGAGAGAGGGAGGAAGAGGTGAGGAAGGAAGGAAAGAACAAAGAAAGGAAGGAAGGAGGGAAGGAAGGAAGAAGACAAAAAAAAATAAGAGATGTTTATATCAATGAAGTCATGGAGTATTACCAGAGATCCGAAGGCACTAGAGTCTGGAAGAATGAGCAGACATAGCATATTCTTCTGAAAATAAGCTAGAAAATGCATGAGTTCACCACTCCATTGCTGTATAGGACCTGCAAGGTCTATAGAAACACTCTACATTTTATAGAACAGATAAACATTTGAAAATTCAGCAATCAAGCAAAAGTATAAATGCAAATTACTGCGTTTCCCTAACTATATTCCAGATACTTTTTTGTATGTAAATGAATACAAAATAGAAAAATAGAGGAAAATTTGTTTCTTCTTATGAGGGTGTCTTCTTGGGAACTGCTTTAATGGAAATTAATTTCATTTATAAGAAGCAAAAATACCCAGACGAAAAGGGATGAGGAGCGACAGAACAAGTTTGGAAGATACAAGTTTTGAAGATAAAATGATAACATGATCATTGACTTGGGTGGTTAAATCCTAACTGCATTAAGAAGGATGCATACCCAACGAAGAAACATACATAAGTGAATTTTCACCTATTAATTGGTCACTAAATTAAAAAGCATTCTGTGGGCAGAAACATTTCTCACAGCCCAGCTCAACGGTAGTTGAATAGATTTCATCCTCAGCTAACTGAAAACTTGTGGTTCTCGGATAGCTGCAGAATATGCACCTGTACAAATACCAAAATCCCCACTTGGAGAACCGAAATAGAGAGAATTTCATTTCGGCTATCTGTGGAGGGACTTTACAAAACAGTGCATGGGGGTTTTGGTTAAATGATGACTAGACACATCTACTTGACAGAATCATCTGGACATTTTTTTAGTATCTTCTTCAGATCCTTGCCCACCGAAAAATCTTCTTGTACAACTCCTTATGTAATAAGATAGCAAAGCATGGATCTTAAGCTTACTGGGTATTTAGACAGATCTCTGACCTATAGCAAACATTATCTAAAAGAATGCTATTTTTCAAAGTACCTTAGATTACATGTAATGTAAAATTTTTCAACTGCTTTGACCAATTCAGGGAGAGTTTAATGGGGTGTGAAAGAAAACCGGAATGTTTTCATTCAATTATGAAGACAATTAAAATAATTATAGATATACAGAGAGTATAAATGATATCTTTCCCAACAATATAAAAATACTAACAGAGGGAGGGGATTAAAGGGAGCTATGAAAATAGTGAATGTGTCAATGGCTACATATTTATAGCCACAAGTTAAAAAGTATGGTCTCCATAATCAAGAAATTGAGGTATACGTACACGGTTTAAAGATTAGCAATATAATAATAATCATGTTATAGTTGATTTTTGAATGCTTAAAATCTGCTATGTAATCCACTTAGCCCTTACAAGAATTATTTATTGAAATCCTTTTAACAACCTTATAAAATTGCAACTAACATGCCAGGCATGGTGGCTCATGCCTGTAATTCAGCACTTTGGGAGGGTGAAGCGGGCAGATCACTTGAGGTCAGGAGTTCAAGACCAGCCTGGCTAACATGGTAAAACTCTGTCTCTACTAAAAATACAAGATTAGCTGGGCACAGTGGCCCACGCCTGTAATCCCAGCTACTCGGGATTACAGTATAATATATTGCTGTAAAATCAACCATGAGCCTGAGAGCAAGGTCAATGTCTATTAACTCATTTCTGCCTGAAGTTGCAATTTTTTGAATTTTTGCAATCAGACCTTGGCGATGACCTTGAGCAGTATGATATACACAACTCCCACATGCTTAGTGTTCTAATAATGGAACACTAGGCATACATGGGTTTTAAGAAAGAAGCTGTTAAATAAACCATGGTGTCTTCACTCAAGGAACCACCAAGCAGCATTATTTAAAATGCCACAGTTTAATTTTTACTATTCTAAATATGATATGAAATGTTGGTGTATTGTGTGTATGAATATAATTATTAGATAAACAAAAGTGGTACACTACCATGTATGTTTCAACTTACAGAGTAAATATCTGTGATGACACACAAAGGATGGAAACACTAAAAATAAAATAAATAAAATAACTTTAAAGAGTAAAAACCCACAGCACATTTATCTAGAAGTATCTGAGGTGCAGTAATGATTTTACAGTTCTTAAATTATTTAGTACTGCTGAGTTTTCTTAGACACTTTTTATATAGTTCTTGACTTACTAAATAAATCCTCCTTGGAAAACAGTGTTATAGAAGAGTTTATTTTTTTTTAAAGTCTAGGTATAAATTTTATTTGGGGGATTGCTAAAACATTTGAAAACAAATCTAATAATAAGATAGAAATAAGGTTTATTGTATATAAAATCATGTTATGCTATGCTATATATCAATGTATTATGTGCATTGTGATCAATTTTGCTCTTCAGATATGTTTTTTCTGCTTACACCAAAATATCCATTTTATTAGAAAACACGAGACTCAGTTATCCCCAAATCCATGATGTTGGACACCACTCTAAATATCCGAAAACTGGATCAATGCTTCTTGTACATAGGGAATCATGACACAATTTATTTAGACCAGAGGCCACTGATCTATTTATGAAATAAATGGACTGAAATTTAATATAGCAATACAAATGGACATCCCACATGAGTTATTATTAAACAAGTAATTGAAATAACATAAACCACGAGGTGAAAAGTATACAAAAATTAGCACATTTTAACACACAATGTATTGCAGATGAAACAAAATGAGAAATATCTAGAGTCAGGCTAATATTCCATTCAACATGTTTATGTCTCCAATTCACTGAATTTAACATTGGCAGAGTGGATTGAAATACTCTTTATGTCCTACTTTACTCACAAATGCATTCTTGGACAATTTTACAATTTATCAATTCAATGATTATTTATTGATGATAAATACTGCTTTATTGAACAGTGCTCTAGGTGCCTCAGAAACCCCAGTAGAAAAAAGATACCAAGATCCCTGCTCCCCTCAAATAGCTGTTCTAGACATTGGAGACAGATGATGAATGCTAGCAATTATGCTAAGAAATGAATAGACCGTATATTTAAAGAGGACACACGCTAAGGAAACGGGCAGGAGGAACAAGTCATCGAGGAGTCCTGGGTAAGGAGAGACAGTTGCAATGTAAACACAAGGAGAAATTGGGGCAGATGTAAAGGAAATGGAGGAGCTGACCAAGCAGGAGCTATGAGATGATTCTTCCGAGCAGAGGATGCAGACACATGGAGATTATTACTATCTTAACGGCAGTCATAATAGAAGAAGAAAGCAGTTGCTTATCAAACTGGGAGACTCCTCTCCTGTGAAGTCACTGAGCTCTTTGAACTACAACTTTATTAATATTGATATTAGTATTAGTATCAATGTCACTTTTTTTTTCTTTTTTAAGACAGAGTCTCACTCTGTCACCCCGGCCAGAGTGCAGTGGTGCAATCTCAGCTCACTGCAACCTCCACCTCCCAGGTTCAAGCGATTCTTCTGCCTTAGCTTCCTGAGTAGCTGAGATTACAGGTGCCCACCACCATGCCTGGCTAATTTTTGTATTTTTACTAGAGACAGAATTTCGTTCTGTTGGCCAGGCTGGTCTCAAACTCCTGATCTCAGGTGATCCACCTGCCTGGGCTTCCCAAAGGGCCGGGATTACAGGCATGAGCCACCATGCCCAGCCAATGTCACTTTTTAATAAGAAGAATGGTAAAACAAGACTAAGCAAAATATATTTCACATGTATGATGATATACAGTCATATATAGGCATATCTCAAATATACTTACAAAATATACAGTGTATATCTGAAATATACAATAAAATATTATATGTATTTTTTTACTCTCAGATAGTTTTTCTTCCCAGTATGTTCTTTCATTACTTAGCAATTTCACAAATTTAAAAAAAAATCCTTGTCCCATGGTGATTTGGATTCATCCTTTTTTTTGGTTAAACATAAATAAGATGTATATTTCTTTTTCACTTTGACATAGTAAAATATTTTAAAATGTGGAACAGGAAAAAGATTATATTTTTTTCTTAAAAATTTTCTTCTCTAAATGTAACATTCATGACAGAGATGATGACTACTCACTGAAATGAAATATCAAACTCTGACACTCATGTTTCATAAAAGAGTTCATTTTAAGCTTCCTAAAGAAAGCAATCAGCTTATGTCGCTTCATATATTTAAACAGCTACAGGATACATCTCTTTTGTCAAGATGCTGTTATTAACAAACTATTTTAACATATCAAGTGATTAATGGAATATACAATTTTAAAGCTAACCCGTATTTGAGAATTAGTTTTAGTCGTATGCAGAAAAGAATCATTTCTCTTATTCAATGGACAGAATGGAAATCCCAGTGTAATAAGATTTTGCTTTTGATAACATGGTCCCATAAGTTATTTGAACCAAACTTTTTCCTAAAAACAACTTGAACTTTGAGGAAAAAGATGAACTTTTAAAGCATTACTATCCAAGTCTAAGTGAAAGTTTAAACATGGAGAGTTTTTTTAAAAAGTAAAAATATTAAAATTGTAAAACCACTTTCAATTTTTTTATTAAAATAAGTGGCAATTAATTAAACAGCTTTCTTCACAAAATTAAAATTGGATGTCTGAAGCTAGTGGAATGGTATTTTCAATGTGATGAATTCACAGGGTTGGAGATTATTATATTTTTACAAATATAGTTTTCTTTCTGAATTCAGTAAAATTATTTTGGATTATATGCCGTTTTGAAGCAACCAAGATTCTTTTATTTAGACATGAAAATACAAAAGTCTATAAATTTAAAAAAACGAAAAAAGATCTTTCACGTTTTCAAGTGGCTATATTAAATCTAATCAAAGAAATGATACAAATATTTTTTCTAAAACATTTTCTTGTTAGATTCTGTGTGTGTGTGTGTGTGTGTGTGTGTATGCATGTGTGTGTGCATGTGTGTTTCTTCATATCTTATTAGGATGCTAATGAAAGTAGTAATGATTTTAGGACACTTTCCAAATGTTCATTCTAGCAAACAAAACAGCAGTTTTTTAATTTAATCATTGTCAGGTTCCAGGAAAAAAAAATGCAACTTAAAGAAGTATGCTGTTATAAAGTAAAAGAATTTGAAGTGAAGCCGGGCGCGGTGGCTCACGCGTGTAATCCCAGCACTTTGGGAGGCCGAGATGGGCGGATCACGAGGTCAGCAGATCGAGACCATCCTGGCTAACACGGTAAAACCCTGTCTCTACTAAAAATACAAAAAAAAAAAAAAAAAGATTAGCCGGGCGTGGTGGCGGGGGCCTCTAGTCCCAGCTACTTGGGAGGCTGAGGCAGGAGAATGGCGTGAACCTGGGAGGTGGAGCTTGCAGTGAGCCGAGATCGCGCCACTGCCCTCCAGCCTGGGCGACAGGGTGAGACTCCATCTCAAAAAAAGAAAAAAAAAAAAAAAGAATTTGAAGTGGGAAACAAATGACACCCCTGCTACATATGTACATATATGATCTGCGTGGAAATTAGCCAAGTTTAAAAATGCACATGCTTCTCTAATTCAAAATAAATTAAAATAAATGGAGTTGGTCTGATGGTTTTCTAAATCACACATCAGCTTATCTTGAAACTCAAACGTAATAGAGCTTGCTATTGTCCTTGGGGCTGAGCAAGGAACATATGTCGATTCATTTAATACACAGGCTCAGAGAGTAGACATTTTTTATAATTTATAGATTTTTTAAGGAAGGTTATATTTTGTTTAAAAAATGTTTATTTTAGAACTGGTTTCATTTTTCTATTTTCTACAGAACAGCAATGACAATTAAATTGGTTGTGGATGAATTCATGAGGGTTTGGGAAAGGGAAAATTTAAGGTCCTGTGTCCATATTTCAGAGTCAATATGGGAGCCTAAATGTGATTGTGATTCATACTACAGGAGATATAAAAGCAAGTTAACTGCCTTTTTTTTCCTGAGAAGCTCAAATTTATTTATTTTTATTCTTTATTTTTGTGGGTACATAGTAGGCAATATGGTTTGGCTATGTCCTCACCCAAATCTCATCTTGAATTGTAGCTCCCGTAATTTCCACGTGTCCTGGGAGGGACCTGGTGAGAGGTAATGGAATCGTGGGGGCACATCTTTCCTGTGCTGTTCTCCTGATAGTGAATAAGTCTCATGAGATCTGATGGTTTTATAAAGGGGAGTTCCCCTGCACATGCTGTCTTGCCTGCCACCATGTAAGACATGCCTTTGCTCCTCCTTTGCCTTCCACCATGATTGAGAGGCCTCCCCAGCCATGTGGAGCTGTGACTCCATTAAATGTCTTTTTCTTTATAAATTACCCAGTCTCGGGTATTTCTTCATAGCAGTATGAAAAAGGACTAATACAGTAGGTGTATCTATTTATGGAGTATATGAGATGTTTTGATGTACATATGCAATGTGTAAAAATCACATCATAGAGAATGGGGTATTCATCCTCTCAAGCACTTATCTTTTGTGTTACAAGCAATCAGTTATGCTCTTTCAGTTACTTTTTAAAATATTTAGAAATGAAACAGAAAGCCTAAACATTGTTTTCTTCTCTCCTGGTCTATTAGCAATACATCTTCTCCTTGATTTTTACAAATGTTTCTCTCTCTTTTAAAAGTCTTTTCTGTTTATCTTCTTACTCAGCCTAAAATCCAAGGACCTCCATTAAAATTACTCCTTTGAACACATGATTTTCTCTTTGCCCTTCTCCTCTCCTAGTTGCCTGAATAAACCATATATCTGGTTAAACCAGTTATTTGACCAATTTCTGACTGTACTTGAATATTTCAACATTGCCAAGAATACAGACACACATAACATACAAAACACATACTCATGAAGAGTGATCTCACTCTATAGGCAAAAACAGGTTTATGCAATGGCTTCCCACTCTCCATAAATGCTAATATTTTTCTTTTAAATATTTGAATAAATATAAGGGGTACAAGTGCAGTTTTGCTACATGGATATATTTTAGAGTGGCACAGTCTGCACTCTAGTGTAACCATCACCAGAATAATGTACATGGTACCCACTAAGTGATTTCTCATCCATCTCTCTACTCCCACCCTCACACCCTTCTGAGCCTCCAATGTCTATTATTCCACTCTCTATGTCCATGTGTGCACATTATTCAGCTCCCTCTTATTAGTGAGAATATGTGGTATTTGAGTTTCTGTTTCTGCATTGTTTCACTTAAGATAATGACCTCCAGTTCTATGCACGTTGCTGCAAAATATATGATTTCATTCTTTTTTATAGCTGAATAGTATTCCATTTTGTATATATATGATATGCCATTTTCTCTTTCTTCCTTTCTTTTCTTTTCTTCTTTCTTTCTTTCTTTTCTTTTCTTCTTTCTCTCCCTTTCTTTCTTTCTTTCTTTCTTTCTTTCTTTCTTTCTTTCTTTCTTTCTTTCTTTCTTTCTTTCTTTCTTTCTTTCTATGGAGTCTCACTCTGTCACCCAGGATGGAGTGTATTGGTGCAATCTCAGCTCACTGCAACCTCTGCCTCCAGGGTTCAAGTGATCCTTTTGTCTCAGCCTCCTGAGTAGCTGAGATTACAGGCATCTGCCACCATGCCCGGCTAATTTTTTGTATTTTTAGTAGAGACAAGGTTTCACCATGTTGGCCAGGCTGGTCTCAAACTCCTGACCTCAAGTGAGCTGCCCACCTTGGCATCCCAAAGTGCTGGGATTATAGGTATGAGCCACCACGCTGGACCTTTTTTTTGAGAGGGGGCATGGTCTTGCTCTGTCACCCAGGCTGGAGTGCAGTGGCACGAGCATGGGCCACTATAGCCTACAACTCCTGGCGTCAAACAATCCCCCTGCTTCCCCCTCCCAAAGCACTAGAATTACTGGCATGAGCCATGGCATGTGGCCTATATCACATTTTCTTTCTTTCTTTTTTTTTTCTTTGCCTTCTTTCCAACTTTTATTTTAGGTTCAAGGGTTATATGTGCTGGTTTGTTCCATGGGTAAATTGTGTGGCGTGGGGGTTTGGTGTACAGACAATTTTGTCACGCAGGTAATCAGCATAAGACCCCACAGGAAGTTTTTCAATCAATCCTCACCCTCCTCCCACCCTCCGCCCTCCACCCTCAGGTATGTCCTGGTGTCTATTGTTCTTCTCTTTGTGTCCATGTGTACTCAGTGTTTAGCTCCCACTTATAAGTGAGAACATGCAGTATTTGGTTTTCTAATCCTGGATTAATTCGCTTAGGATAACGGCTACCAGCTTCGTCCATGTTGCTGCAAAGGACATGATCTCATTCTCATCTGTGGCTGTACACTCTTCCATGGTGTATATGTACCACAGTTTCCTTATCCAATCCACTGTTGATGGGCATCTAGGTTGATTCCATGTCTTTGCTATTGTAAATAGTGCTGTAATGAACATACATATGCATGTATCTTTACGGTAGAGTAATGGATTTTCCTTTGGATATATATCCAATAATGGGTCTGCTGGGTTGAATGGTAGTTCTATTTAAGTTTGTTGAGAAATCTCCTGACTTCTTTCAACAGTGGCTGAACTAGTTTACATTCCCACCAGTGGTGTATGAGCATTCCCTTTCCTCTGCACCCTCACCAGCATCTATTATTTTTTGATTATTATTATTTTTTTTTGAGATGGAGTCACTCCCTGTCGCCCAGGCTGGAGTGCAGTGGCGCGATCTGGGCTCCTTGCAAGCTCCGTCTCCTTGCAAGCTCCGCCTCCCGGGTTCACGCCATTCTCCTGCCTCAGCCTCCCATGTAGCTGGGACTACAGAAGTGTGCCACCACGCCCGGCTAATTTTTTTTTTTTTTTTTTTTTTTTTTTTTAGTAGAGATGGGGTTTCACTGTGTTAGCCAGGATGGTTTCGATCTCCTAACCTAGTGATCCGCCCGTCTCGGCCTCCCAAAGTGCTGGGATTACAGGAGTGAGCCACCGCACCCAGTCTATTTTTTGATTTTTTAATCGTAGCCATTCTGACTGGTGTGAGATGGTTTTTCACTGTGATTTTGAGTTGCATTCCCCTAATGATTAGTCATGCTGAGCATTTTTTCACATGCTTGTTGGCCATGTGTATGTTTTTCTTTTAGGAAGTGTCTGTTCATGTCCTTTGCACAGTTTTTTGTTGTTGTTTGTTTGTTTGTTTGTTTTTGAGACAGAGTCTCACTCTGTCGCCCAGGCTGGAGTGCAGTGGCATAATCTCGGTTCATTACAACCTCTGCGTCCCAGGTTCAAGCGATTCTCCTGCCTCAGCCTCTTGAGTAGCAGGGACTACAGGTGTGCACAACCACGCTTGGCTAATTTTTTGTATTTTAGTAGCGACGGAGTTTCACCATGTTGCCCAGGCTGCCAGGCTGGTCTCAAACTCCTACGCTAAGGCAATCTGCCTGCCTTGGCCTCCCAAAGTGCTAGAATTACAGGTGTTAGCCACTGCGCCCGGCCCTCTTTCACATTTTTAATGGAGTTGTTTGCTTTTTGCTTGCTGATTTGTTTGTTCCTTTTTTTTTTTCTTAAGCCAGTCAAATAGGTTCTGGATATTGGACCTTTGTTGGATGTATAGTTTGCAAATATTTTATCTCATTCTGTAGGTTATCTGCTTATTCTGTTGATAGTTTCTTTTGCTGTGCAGAAGCTCTTTAGTTTAATTAGATCCCACTTGTCAATTTTTGTTTTTGTTTCCATTGCTCTTGGAGTCTTCGTCATGAATTCTTTGCTAGGGCTGAAGTCCAGAACGGTATTTCCTAGGTTTTTTTTCTACAGCCTTTATTGTTTTCGGTTTTACATTTCAGTCTTTAATTCATCCTGAGTTGATTTTTGTATGTAATGAAAGATAGGGGTCCAATTTCAACCTTCTGCCTATGGCTAGGCAGTTATCCCAGCACCATTTATTGAATAGAGAATTATTTCCCCATTGCTTGTTATTGTCAGCTTTGCTGAAGATCAGATGGTTGTAGGTGTGCGGCTTTATTTCTGGGTTCTCTAACCTGTTCCATAGGTCTATGTGTCTGTTTTGTACCAGTAGCATTCTTAGTTACTGTAGTTGTGTAGTTTAGTTTGAAGTCAGGTAATGTGATGCCTCCAGCCTTGTTCTTTTTGCTTAGGATTGCTTTGACTATTCGGGCTGTTTTTTGGTTCTGTATGAATGTTAAAAGTTATTTCTGGTTCTGTGAAGAATGTCATTGATAGTTTGATAGCAATAGCATTGAATCTGTAAATTGCTTTGGGTAGTATGACCATTTTGGCAATATTGATTCTTCCAATCGACGAGCATGGAATGTTTTGTCCATTTGTTTGTGTCATCTCTGATTTCTTTGAGCAGAGTTTATTAATTCTCATTGTAGAGAGCTTTCACCTGCCTAGGTAGCTGTATTCCTAGTTATTTTATTCTTTCTGTGGCTATTGTGAATGGCACTATGCTCTTGATTTGGCTCTCAGCTTGGATGTTGTTCATGTATAGGATGCTATTTATGTTTGTATACTGATTTTCTGTACTGAAACTTTGATGAAGTTCTTTATCCAGTCTAGGAGCCTTTGGGCAGAGTCTATGATGGTTTCTAGGTATAGAATCATATCATCGGCAGAGATCATTTGGCTTAGTATCTTCCTATTTGGATGCCTTTTATTTCTTTCTGATGCCTGATTGCTCTAGCCAGGACTTTCATTACTATGTTGAATAAGAGTAGTGAGAGAGGATATCCTTGTTTTCTTCTGGTTTTCAAGGGGAATGTTTCCAGCTTTTGCCCATTTAGTATGATGTTGGCTATGGGTTTGTCATAGATGGCTCTTATTATTTTGAGGTATGTACCTTTGATGCCCAGTTTGTTGAGGGTTTTTTACCTGAAAGAATGTTGGATTTTATTGAAACCCTTTTCTGACTTTATTGAGATAATCATGTGGTATCTGGTTTTAGTCCTGTTGGTGTATACCACATTTGCTTTATCCATTCATCTTCTTAGGGTAACAATGTCCTTCAGAGACAAGTATTTCAGATGTCTTTCTCTCTATTTTAAATATTTTTACTAGAGGACATTCAAGCCCTCTCCCTGAAGACAATGCCTTATACTTCACTGAGAACATGAAACCCACCAGAAGACGGGCTGATCTCTAATCCATCAACCTGAAAGAACTATCCATATTTTGACTTTGCCTGACTCATATTTTAATAGATCAAATGTGCCTACTTTTATCAAACACTTAAATCTCTACCCGGTTATGGATTTCTTTCATGTTCTTATTTCACCATGACTCTTTCTCTCTGTATTTTTCTCATGAGCAAACAAACACACTCTCTTGACTCCAATATGAGAACACAGAAACTTCTGCAGTTTCATTTCTCATGCTCAGTACCATCTTGTTTTTCTTTGTCTTAGAGGAAATAAAATAGTAAGAGAACTGTCTGTGTGCTAACTCAGTGTTCTACTCTCATTCTTTCCTTAACAATGTTGTCATTCTCTGTCCTTTTTCAGCTTATACCAGTCTCATTGCACTAATTGAAATATTGCACATATGTCTCTCTGTCCTGATACATTTATTTTAAATAACGTGACAACAACCTCTTTCTGGATAGGTTTGTAGAATTTCCCATTAAATCCAACTCTGCCTGCTGTCACTTCTAAGGTTGCATCTTTGTATAATTAATTTTTTATTCTGCCCATGCCTATTATTATAGTAGGCATTCCAATTCTTCTCAGATCAAACTTGATATTTGCTACTTCCCCAGAAAACAATTCACAAGAGAAACAACATAGTTGTTTATTCAGAACGATCCTTTGAATAAGGATCCTCTTCATTATTCAAAAACTGACCCTCTTAGAAGAGGATCACTTAACAGGGAGCTATCAATTGTTCTACTTTACATAAAGAATGAAGTCCAGGCAGCTCAGCAGGACTTGGAGAATCAATGGTAGTCAATCCATGCAGGCAGTACATCTAGGCACCTCTGTGTTTTGTCCCAAATCTACCTAGCTGCATAGTCTCCACACCCTAATCTCCATCATTTTGGGCTATGCTCAGATGGACTCTCTTGGAACAGGAAATTATGGTAACATGTAAAGTAAGCAATCATAAATATTTATTGGATGAATAGATGGGAGGAGCTTGGGAAATGAATCATGTCAATCACACGAACTCCCAGCTGTGACACCTTTGTAATATCATCTTCAAATAGGGAATCCTGAAGTGTGTTTGTGTAAGAGTGAACTATGTATTAAAAATTACATGGTGGTGCCTGGCATTTAATGATCAAACGGTAATAAAGAGTATTACTCTTTGAATATCCTTTATGCCTTCTCTCCCTAAGTGTTTCTATTTTGATTGTCCAGTAAAAGGCTCAGGTTTTTCAATGATCTCAGTTGCAATCAATTTATCTAACCATTAGGCTTCTTTAAATGTGCCTTTCCAAAGTTCTTATAGCTAATTTCTTAATTGTCTAATCATGATCCTCTTCATGAATAAATATGATTTTGGAGGGCATTGTTCATGTTTTCTTCATTAGAGCTATAATTATATCTCTGATGGTGTTGTATACACTAGGCATGCATTAGCTTTTGATGACACAGTGTTTGGATAAATAAATGGGGAAAGTTTTGGGTAATAAAACATTCATGAGATTTTTAGATTAGAAAAAGTTTATTTACAAAATGGATACATTTGATTATTAAGCTGATTCCATTACTACACACAATTGGTTATTATATATTTATCTATACATATTTAATCAACATATCTATGAATATTATATATATTCTATGTCTAGATTTAGATAAATAAATATAGATAGATAAATATTGTTGGGTCAATCAGTCAGGGTTTAATTAGATGAGTGGAACCATTATAAGACACACACACACATACACACATGTGTCTATATATATATATATATATATATATACCTGTATCTATATCTATCTTCATTTATCTCTGCATCTGTATTTATCTCTCTACATTTATCTATATCTGTGTGTGACTATCTATCTCATTTATCTATCTGTTTCTCTTTTTTTGTTTTTTGTTTATTTTTGAGACAGAGTCTCACTCCGTCTTCCAGGCTGGAATGCAGTGGCACAATCTTGGCTCACTGCAACCTTCACCTCCCAGGTTCAAGCGATTCTTGTGCCTCAGCCTCCCAAGTAGCTAGGATTACAGGCATGCGTCACCACACCCAGCTAATTTTTGTATTTTCAGTAGAGATGGAGTTCCGCCATTTTGGCCAGGCTGGTCTCAAACTCCTGACCTCAGGTGATCCACCCATCTCAGCCTCCCGAAGTGCTGGGATTACAGGTGTGAGCCACTACACCTGGCCTTATGTGTTTATCATCTATTTATCTATCTATCCATTTATCTATCCATCTATCATCTACCTATCCATCTATCATCTATCATCCACCATCTGTCTATCATCTATCTAGCCGTCTATCTACTATCTATCTGCCATCTATCCATCTATTATCTATCTGTCATTGATCTATCAAATATCTATCTATCCATCCACCTATCATCTATCCCCATGCATCATCTATCTATCATCATCTATCATCTATTTATCTATATCTATCATCTATCTATTTATCCATCTATCTATCATCTATCTATAATTTATCTATCATCAGTCTATCATTTATCAATCATCAGTCTACCTATCATCTATCTATCATCTATCTATCTATATCTATCACCTGTCTATCTATCATATATCTATCCATCTATCTATCATCTATCTATCATCGGTTTAGCTATCATCTGTCTGTCTACGTATCTATCTCTATTATTTATCTATCAACCATCTATCATCTATCCATCTATCATCTATTATCTGTCTATTTAGCTATCATCTGTCTATCTACCTATCTATCTATCTATCTATCTATCTATACCTTATCACATCATAGGCAAAGTGGAACTCATGGGCACTCGCCAAGCTACAATCCACAGATGACCTCTCTCTCTCTCTCTGTCTTTCTTCTTTGTTTATTCTCTCTGCAAAAAGTAGAAATAATAGGTGTCCAGAAACATAAACTTGAGCAATCAGCTACCCAGATCTTTTGTTTCTTGCATTTTTTTCCTTTTCATGAAATACATTCTTATCTACATGAGAGCCTCCAAGTTCTCAAGCCAAAGGATGACTGATGTCCCAGGCATCTCAGACATATGTGTGGCTAGTTTAGATCAGGGAAATTTCTACTGCCCTTAAAATCCCAGCACCTCTGTGGAAATGGCCTTCCTCTGTGTATGGTAGACTATGGTGAAAGACAACTTTGAAGAATAAAGAAACAAATAGAAGTGAGTTGAAGAGAACAAAATATTTGATATTTACTATTTTAGATGGCATTTTAGTATGTGGCTTTAAAATTCACATTCTCTGTAAAACCCAGAGGAAACAGTGAATATTTTTCTTTTATTCCCCTTTTCCATTCCATTTTTCACATTTCATTCTGCTCAAATTCACCCTTGACTTCATTTCTTTCTTGTTTTTGTTCCCTTTATTCTACCTCAATTTGTTTATTTTCTGAGCTAGGATGAAACAACATGAATCTTGAGATAACAGAAAGTACTGAATAAACTACTAATCAAATGATAATTTCTCTTTTCTTGAGTTTAACATGAATACCTAATAGATACAAAAAAGTGAACAAAAGCTATTGCTGTTGTAATCCACTAACTGCAGAGCTTGAAGTTTGGGAGAAGTTCCTGCATTCAAATTGGAAAAGCTCTTCCTTTCTGATGTTTCTGTGTCCTAAGTCTGGATGACTACAGCTCTTGCTCATTTTTACTTAAGGCTCAACATAAATAATCAATAAAATTACATCCAGTTGGCTATAGTTGGTGAAATTCACACACTTTGATGAATGATTAAAACAGTCATATAAAAAAGTAGTGAACAGGCCAATTATTTTCACTAGCACATAGTTTGATTTTGGGACAGTATGCAAATGCTCTGTTTACAAGTGTGGAAAATCTGGATAAACGTGAAGAGCTGAACGAAATCCTAAAACTGTGCTCCATTAAATACAGAAATATCCCTAGGTTAAGTTCATTCTACATGCTAAAAATGTAATGTTTGGAACTAATTGCTTGTCAGTGGTTACAGTAATCTGATTACCTTTCTTAATAATAAACTAAAAATTGTTGATCTTAAGGAAGGGTAATTAATGTTGCTTGTATACTGTGCTAGCATAAATTTCTAGGAGCTGCAATTTCTTGCCAGTATAAATGACTCAAAAATGAACCAGTGACCCACATGGACCTAACGTGCAGAACCACCCAGCCATCTCTGAGAAATTATTTTAGACATGATGTAAATACTGAAAGGCAGATCGCTGAAATGCAAAATTAGTGCTTAGCTTGTTCAGTGAGATTTGTAATCATTTTGAAATGCCAAGTAGCCATTGCAAACATAAGCATTTACCTGTAACATGCTTACGGTGCTGTCAGAGTTTGGGTTGGTTTGGTTTTTCTTTCTTTTTTTTTTTTTGGACTACTGTGTTGAGAAAACAGCTGCACTCAGACATATGGATGCTTAAAGTGTGAGTAGCTAGTGGTATGTCTACATTGAACAAAAGTCATTTCAAGGCTTCTATCTTCAACAGTAAATAGCAGCTTACTCTCTTAGGCATACGAACGTCACATTTTATTAATATTTTATTTTAAAAACACAGTAAGACAATTCAATCATCACTCCCTCCTTCCATACTTTAAAGATGTTTATTTTGATTATAAGGTGAAGACATCTTTTAAGTGGCTAAATAATGAATACAATGCTTACCCCAGATCTTGTGTGATGTATTGCTATCTCCCACTTATATACCCAAAATTAGAAATTGGCTGATAAAATATCAGTGGACATTCTCGTATCTCAAACATATAAACTCTGTCAGCCATGATGGCTCTGGAATTTCTATTTCACAGGAATGTATTACTATTATATTAAATACAAAGTATTAATAATTACATATGTTTTGTATACTTTTATATGCAATATTGTATACATATATTATCTAGTTATTTAACATCACTCGATCTTTTCAACTGTCATGAAGTTGATTTAACCACCTATGATTAATACAAGAAAAAATATACAATCATCTAAATTGTTATTTATAAAGTGCATAGGACATTTTCTGAACATAGCAAGCACCATGTATTTCTTTATGGGAAGTTTATGTTCACAGTAGTTTTGTAATTCTCTGATGAACACATGTCATAGATAGAAGTAAAGCTCTGAGATGTCCCTTTCCGTTAAACCAAATGACCAAGTTTCTTGGCATAGGATAAATGAGAGATGAATATGGTAGCAACTGTTTGGCAAGGAGAGATAGGTCATGTTGGGTGAAGACAATCAGGGACATTTCCTCACACTGCTGTTCAAGAACTTTGACAGACAGAAGATAGAGACAGAAAGAGAACTGAGAGAGTGCAGTGGAACTAGGTGGCCTCCATGCTGAGGTGGGGGGACACTGTTGGTTGGCAGTTTTAGAAAGAACTAATAAGAGCTGAGTGTTCACTCTCTACGTACCATGCCACATCTCTCTCTCCTTTCCTTCCTTGTTTCCTTCTTTCATTCCCTCCCTCCCTCTTTCCCTCTCTCCCTCCCTCCTTCCTTCCTTCCTTTTTATCCTTCCCTTTCTTTGTTCTCCTTCCTTTCTCCCCTCCCTCTCTTGCTTCCCTCATTTCTTCTTTCCTCCTTTCCTTTTTCTCTCTCATTGTTCTCCTTCCTTCCCTCCTCCTTCTCTCTACCCCTCCTTTTTTTGAGACAGAGTCTTGCCCTGTTGCTCAGTCTGGAGTACAGTGGTGTGATCACGGCTCACTCTGCACCCTCTACCTCCTAGACTCAAATGATCCTCCTGCCTCAGTCTCCCCTTGGGTGGGACTGTAGGTGTCTACCACCACACTTGGCTAATTATTAAAATTTTCAGTAGAGACAAGGTCTTGCTATGTTGCCCAGGCTGGTCCCCAACTCCTGAACCCTAGTGATTCTCCTGCCTTGGCTTCCCAAAATGCTGGGATACAAGCATGAGCCATGGTGCCCTGCCCTGCACTCCCTTCTCTCTCTCTCTCTCTCGCTTCACTAAGTCTATCTTTTCTCTGTTTTGGTCACTCAAAACCATCTAAGGTTTCTTCCATTTCCATTTCTAAGTCTTTTTAACAGGAGTACATTTCCCGTTTATCTTTGTATAGATTGTTTCTCTTTCTTACATTTTAAACATTTTCACAGATTTCATAGCATTTCTTTTATTATGCTGGAACTTTCAGGAATCTCTACAAGTCAGTGTTTGCAAACCATTAGCTTTGACAACTATCTGACTGGTTAATATGTCACCACCTATGACTTACTGTCCATTCAGACACCAACAACATTCTATACTTATGTCTTCAGCTTCATTGCAAATTCATGTATATAATACGTAGCACAACATGTGAACTTTTCCACAATTGAGTGGCAATGAGTCTGATTATCTGTCCTTCTCATCACATGGTAATCTAAATACTGAAAAAAAAATCACTGGCTGCCTGAAAAAGAGTTTAGCCTATGTATATCCTTCTCATCATGTGGTAATCTAAGTACTGAAAAAAACAAAAATAGAAAATAAATAATCTTTGGCTGCCAAAAAAAGAGTTTAGCCTATGTGTATCTTTTTCTTAAAAGTGATTCATGGAAAATAATAATACAAAGTTACTCTTCTCAGTGAATTTGTTTCTCAATCCCTTACTCATTCACTGCATACTTTAGGGGCAATATTTTTTTTCTGAAGCCTAGCTCTGTTTCTTATAGGCTCTGTTCTATTATCAGCATCTATCTATCTATCTATCTATCTATCTATCTATCTATCTATCTATCATCTATCTATCTATCATCTATCTATCATTATCTACTATTTATCTGTCATCTATCTGTATCTATGTATCATCTATCTATGTCTATCATCTAACTGTATTTATCTGTCCATCTATCATCTACCCACCATCTTTCTATCTACTATCATCTCTCTATATCTATTCATCTATCAACTACCTATTATCTACCTATCTGTCTACCTATCTATCTATGGTTTGGTTAAGAACTGTTTAGGAAGAAATACCTTTCCTTGGTGATCTCTACCTCCAGCGATGAAATAACACTCTGCTGTAAGTCGACAAGCCATACTCTTTAGGAGGTGTTCCACACATGAGGCTTTTGGATACTAAAGGCCAATGAATTGTATTAACTGTCTTCATACCTTCCATCTCTTCTAATTCGTGTTTCCAAAGGCTGGTATGAATAAATTAACCACTATTTCTCAATCTGGCTAATTAGTGCATATAATTAACTAACATCCTTAGTTTCTAAATGCTATGAGGTTGTCACAATCCCTCCCCTGTATTATAACACCTGATTATCATAACCACATTTTTATATTGAGATGGGCAATATCAATGAAAATAATATTTCACACATCACTGTGTGTGATATGTCTTCCCCCAAATTCTGATCAAAATGCCTGGAAAAATACAAGTGAAAAATCCAAATGGCTACAAAATGTAACTATTATTTACATACGAAATTTAATGAGAGAGAAATATACAAATATATATATGTTTATTATTAAAATGTCTGTGGGGCATATGTATTTTAGAGTCAGATGTGTATGTAAAAACATTGAATTTACACATGTCAGACAAAACTCATAGTGTGGAACAGAGCAGATATAACTTTCTTTTTAAAACATTTTTAATGGATACATCATAGATGTACATATTTATGGGGTACTTGTGATATTTAATACAGGCATACAAGGTGTAATGTTCGAATCTGGGTAATTGGGATATCAGTTACCTCAAACCTTTATCACTACTTTGTGTTAGGAAGGTTTCAAATATACTCTTCTATTTTGAAATATACAATAAATCGTAAACTATATTCATCCTATTGTGCTATGATGCACCAGATCTCATTCCTTCTATCAAACTGTATTTTAGTACCTATAAACCATCCCTTTTTTCTCCCATCTCTCACTACTCTTTTCAGCCACTGGTGACCACCATTCTATTCTCCACCTCCATGAGATCCACTTCTGTAGCTTCCACGTACGAGTGAGAACATGCAGAATGCTTATTTTACTTAACATAATGTCCTCCAGTTCCATCCATGTTGTTGCAAATGACAGAATTTCCTCCTTTTTTTTAAAGGTGGAATAGTAATTCACTGTGTATATATACTACATTTTCTTTATCCATTCATCCTTTGATAGACACTTAGGTTGATTTCACATCTTGGCTATTGGGAAAAGTGCTGCAATATGAGTATGAGTAGATTAACCATCATTTCTCAATCTGGCTAATTAGTGCATATAATTAATGAATATCCATAGTTTCTAAATGCTATGAGTCTTTTCCCAATTTCTCACCTGTATTATAACATGTGATTATCATAACCACATTTTTATATTAAGATCAGTAGTATCAATGAAAACAATATTTCATACATCACTGTGTTTGATATGTGTTGCACCCCAAACATGGGGGTGCTGGTATCCCTTTCATATATTGACTTCCTTTCTGTTGGATAAATACCCAGTAGTGGGATTGTTGGATGATATGGTAGTGCTATTGTTAGTGTTTGGAGAAACTCCATACTGATTTCCATGGAGGCAGTACTAGAGATGCTGTATTAGTGCCTTTTCATGCCTTTGATAAAGGCATACCCAAGACTGGGCAATTTACAAAAGAAAGGGGTTTAATTGGACTTAGAGTTTCACATGGCTGGGGATGACTTACAATCATGATGGAAGGCAAGGAGGAGCAAGTCACATCTTACATGGATAACAGCAGGCAAAAAGAGCTTGTGCAGGGCAACTGCCGTTTTTAAAACCATCAGATCTCATGAGACCCACTCACTATCACAAGAACAGCACGGGAAAGACCCTCCCTCATAATTCAGTCATCTCCCACCATGTCCCTACCACAACACATGGGAATTATGAGAGCTACAAAATGAGATTTGGGTGAGGACACAGAGCCAAACCATATCAGATGCGAAGGAGAAAGGAAGTGCAGTATCTCCTCTTAAGTCTGCTTAAGTGAATCAATGACTTGGTGACGAGGTGCTGTTTCAAAACACCAGTGATCTTATCTAGAGACCACTGTGGTCATAGAACTATTTCTGTTAACTTGAGTGCAATGAGGAATATCTTTGAAGAAGGATAGAAGACACTAATCTGACATACTTTGTATCTACCACTCATGATGTTTGATGACAGGTGTCACCCACAGTTTAGGAATTTTTTCCAGGTTTAAAGAGTTGCAGGAGACACTTTAGTACTCCCAGCGGAGACCCCTGCTGCACCTACACGGAATGATGCTTTCCTACTCCCCAGGTCTCCGCCTTTCAATTCAATGCCTGTGAGGGTTGTTTAAGAGCATTCTCCTGGCTGGGCCTGGTGCCTCATGCCTGTAATGCCAGCACTTTGGGAGGCCAAGGTAGGTGAATCACCTTAGGTCAGGAGTTCAAGACCAGCCTGGCCAACATGGCAAAATCTCGTCTCTATTAAAAACACAAAAATTAGCCGGGCATGGTGGCACACGCCTGTAGTCTCAGCTACTCAGGAGGATGAGGTGGGAGAATTGCTTGAATCTAGGAGGTAGAGGCTGCAGTGAGCCAAGATCACACCATTGCACTCCAGCCTGGGGGATAGAGCAAGATCCTGTTTAAAAAAAAAAAAGCATTTTCCCCACCAAATCTTCCACATACAAGTGTTCTTCTCAAATTCTATTTCCCAGGGAACCCTAAGACCAGCTTGGTGTAAATAACTTTATGATTTTAAAATGTGTTTCATTTTCATATAATTCTTTATACCCACAGTATTAGTCAGCTTGGCCTGCCATAACAAAGTTCCACAGACCAGTGTGCTTAAACAACAGATGTTTATTTCCCCACAGTCCTGGAGCTGGAAGGCTAAGATTAAGGTGTAGACGGGGCTGGTTCCTTGTCAGGCCTTTCTCCTTGGCTGGTAGATACCATCTTCTCTCTGTGTCCTTATATGATCATCCATCTGTGTGTGGTGTCTATGTCCTAATCTCCTCTTTTTTAAATTTATTGTTATTATTTTTTTTTGAGACAGAGTTTCACTCTTGTTGCCCAGGCTGGAGTGCAACGGTGCTATCTTGGCTCACTGCAACCTCTGCCTCCCAGGTTCAAGAGATTCTTTTGCCTCACCCTCCCGAGTAGCTGGGATTACAGGCACCCACCACCATGCCCCGCTAATTTTTTGTATTTTTAGTAGAGATGGGGTTTCACCATGTTGGCTAGGCTGGTGTCAAACTCCTGACCTCAAGTGATCCACTCACCTTGGCCTCCCAAAGTGTTGGGATTACAGGCTTGAGCCACCGCACCCAGCCTACTAATATTATTATTATTTTTGGATACAGGTTCTCACTGTGTTACCCAGGCTGGAGTGCAGTAGCACTATCACGGCTCACTGTAACCTTTGCTTCATGGGCTCAGGTGATCCTCCCACCTCAGCTTCCCAAGTAGCTGGGACTACAGGTGTGCACCACCATGCCCAGCTAATTTTTTTCTTTTTAAATTTTTTGTAGAGATGGAGTTTCACTGTGTTGCCCAGGCTGGTTTCAAACTCCTGGACTCAAGCAATCCAGCCTCCTCAGCCTTCCCAAATGCTGGAATTACAGGCATGGGCTACCATGCCCAGTCAATCTTGTTTTCTTATAAGGACACCAGTCCTATTGGATCAGGGCCCACCCTGGTGACCTTATTTTACCGTAATCACTTTTTTGAAGACCCTATTTACAAATACAGCCACATTATGAGGTCTTGGGGGTTCAGATTTCAATATACACGGTTTTCTGGAAACAATTCGTTCAATAGCACCTAACAATGATTAAAAAATCTTTTTGAATTTCCAGTTTTCCTACTATATGTTAAGACACTGGGTCCTTCATTGTAAAAACAGAAGATTAAAAAGAACATTGAAATGAGATGTCAAAGTAGGACTGTAAGGAAATAAGGCAACTTACGAATTTACTAGCAATTATTTTCTGTATTATATGAAGTATATATAATATTTTCACAGACATATGCACACAAATTAGTGTAGATATACTAAATATAAAGGTGTTCATTGTTTCATCTTAATATTTCATCTACATTTCAAAAATTAGTATTCATCCAAATGTGCACATTATACAAATTCCAGGACTCATATTTTCACTTACTCACTGGTGAGAAGTTGTAAAATAATTTACAGTTTAATGACATTTGAGAGAAAGATTCCAGACATATGTTGTTTAAACTGGATTGGGAAGAAAGAAAATTCACCAGCTTTAATCTCATTTGAACCTAATTGACTTAAATTGTAAGTTTAATAAATGCAATATAAATGGTTCTGAAAATGTTTTCAGGTCTTCATAGATGTTACTAGAAACGACAAGAAAAGATCAGCATTTTTGAACTAAATAGGTCTGGGAAGCATTAGTTCAAGCTATGACATGTTTATTGACTCTCGAGCTTCCAGAGTTGTCCTGGTAAACATAAGAACTCTTCATGGATTGGATAGAATGTGTAAGATTTTCTCAGCAAATATTTCAATAAGACTTTTATTTTTTTCCTGCATGCTGCACCTTCTTTTTGTTTTGTTTTATTTTGTTTTGAGACAGGGTCTCACCCTACTGCCCAGGTTGGAGTGCAGTGGCGTGATAACAGCTTACTGCAGCCTCGACCTCCTGGGATCAAGCAATCCTCCTGCCTCAGACTCTATAGTAGCTGGGACTACAGGCACGTGCCATCACACCAGACTATATATATTTTTTATTTTTTTGTAGAGACAGGGCCTCACTATGTTGCCCAGTTCAATGCTGCACATTCTGAGTGCAGGTTGTGTGGATAACTCTTTGGAAAGTCTTGCACTGTGGCCTTTATTTTTACCTGGCATGGTACCAGCTCCCGAAATGCTGACTCTAATATCCTTATGTGCATTTTTGGATTGCATAATGGCACATCTCTGCAAAACGATTGTTACTATCAAAAAGACAAAAGATGACAAATGTTGATGATGATACGGAGGAAAGGGAGCACCTGCACCCTTTTGGCAAGAATGTAGATTGGTGCAGCCATTCTGGAAAACAGTATGCAGGTTGCTAAAGAAATTAAAAATAGAACTACCATATGATCCAACAATCCGTATTCTGGGTATATACCCAAAAGAGATAAAATCACCATCTTGTAAAGATATCTGCAGTCCCATGTTCGTTGCAGCACTATTCACAAGACCCAAGATCTGGAACCAACCTAAGTGTCCATCAATGGATGCATGCTTGAAGAAAAGTTGGTATCTACCTATCTACTTACCTATCTATCTATCATCTCTCTATCATCTATCTATCATCTATTATTTATTTATCTATCATCTATGTACCTATCTATGTATGTATGTATCTATCATTTATCTACCTATCTTATCTACGTCTATCTACCCACCTACCTATCTACCTATCATATCTATAATATTTATCATATCTATCAACCTATCTAATCTGTCTACCTGTCTAATCTATGTATCTATCTACCTATTTTTCTGTCTGCTATCTACCTATTTATCTATAGCTATCTACCTGTTTAATCTATGCTATCTATCTGTGTATCTAATCTTTCTATCTACCTGTCTATCTATCTTTCATCTGTCTATCTATGTTTCTCATCCATCTGTCTATATCTATCTATGTATCTATCAATTCAGCATTAAAAAAGAAGGCAATCTTTCCATTTGAAACAGCATGAATGGACCCGGAGGACCATATGCTAAGGGAATTAAGCCAGATGCAGAAAGAAAATATTGCATTTTCTCACTTCTATGTATAATCTAAAACAAACAATGAAACAAAAAAATGGTCAAATATACAGAAATAGAGAATAAAACAGTGGTTATCAGGGGCAGGGCTGTGGAGATGTAGCTCAAAGGATACCAAGAATCGGATATGTAGAATTAACAAGTCTAAAAATGTAATGTACATCACGAGGTCTACAGTTAATAAATTGCACTTTATTAGAGATTTTGTTAAATAAGTAGATTTTAGCTCATCTTGTCACTAACCTTTAACTGTGTGACAGTAACATCTTAATGATAGGTATGTTAGTTTTCTTCACTATAGTAACCATCTTACTATCTCATAGCATCATGATGTAAACCTTCAATATACACAATGAAATTTATTTAAAATAAAACAGCATTTTAAAAAACCTCAAAGGCACTGGATATATAAGGATCCACGAGGGGCAAAATGATACAGACAGCCACATTAGGAGCAAGAATGCTCTGTAGGTGGTTGTGGAACGTGTGCATTTCCTCTTTCCAAGACTGTGTTTCACACCTGCTCTGGGAACCCTTCTCTGTATATGCACTGCTCTGATTCTCAAATATTTCCTCTTAACAAGGACCACACCTATTTGCTTTAGTGTCAAGCATTGAAACAGTATTTTCTGGCCAGGCACACTGTGGATCACACCTGTAATCCCAGCACTTTGGGAGGCTCAGGAGGGAGCATCACTTGAGGCCAGGAGTTCGTGACTAGCTTGGCCAACATAGCAAGAACCTGTCTCTGCAAAAAATAAAGAAAGAAACAATGTTTACAGTATTCTTCATCTAGGTAGACAGGAAAAACAATTAAGAGGCAGGATATTGATGTTTAACCATATTCTCTGACATGCAGTGCATTAAGCTGGAATGAACGTGATCTTGTCCTCAAGAATTAATGCTTTTTTGTAGAGGCAGAGCATGTCCAAAATATTCCATAATTAGCAAAAAGAGGAACCAGTGCTAAGTACCACTTTTACAGTATGCTACTAAGAAAAAAGCCAAATATATGTAATACGAGTTATCTAATTTGTACTAATCAAGGCCAGAATTGATGAACTACAGACCACTTACATTATACTTGCTTTGTAAGGATAAATTTAGATTTTTATTGAAGACTACTAAACATGCATAGTTCCTCTGATGAAGCTGAACTTCTATACCTGAAATTAGTCTAATCAAAGAAAAATCATCCTGGTATAGCAAATATAAGTGACTTATCTCCTAATTTCACACATCATCATCTCCCTGCTTGCTTATTGATATGAAGTTAATCAAACTTAGAAATCTGCATGAATTGATGTCTCTATAAATATTAACATTGTATTTTTCTTCAGAAACACATTTCATAAATATCTATTTCTTTGTGTAGAACTATCAAAAGATATTTTCCTTTCATTATGAATATCTCCCATTTTATATCTACTGTATGTGACACATCTTGTATACACAACAAATAGATAATTATTCACAAAAAAATATGGAGTACAATGTTGTGGAGGATTAAAAAAGAAAGAATGTAGACATAAGATGTAAGCACATTTTGGAGCCAAATTTCTAAATGTGCTCCCATCTTAAATCTATAAGCTTTCCTGTACACCCAAATATGAAACCAATCTATATTTTTGTCTTATGTGTCAAATGTGGAATCAAAATAGCTGAACTGGGGGAAATTTAACATTTTCACATTTAGAAAAGTGTAATAAGACCTTCTAATAAATCTATGATGTACATCAGGTGGATCAAGAATGCCATTACACTTCTAAAGGACTTATCTCCATGAATCGGGCCAGGCACAGTGGCTCACACCAGTAATCCCAGCACTTTGGGATGCCCATGCAGAAGGATCACTTGAGGCCAGGAGTTTGAGATTAGCCTGGGCATCATAGTGCGACCCTGTCTCTACAAAAACAAAAACAGAAACAAACCAAAGCAAAATTAGCTGGGTAAGGTGGCACATGCCTGTTGTCCCAGCTACTTGGGAGGCTGTGATGAATAGTTCATCACTTGAGTCCAAGAATTGGAGGCTGCAGTGAGCCATGACTGCACCACTGCACTCTAGTCTGGGCAACAGAGTGAGACTCTGTTCTCCCCTACTGCCGACCCCTGCTAAAATAACTTATCTCCTTGAATCAAATTTTGTTTTCACCAGTCTTCCCATTAATGATGAGACATACCAAATTTTCTACTTCTTGGTCACTGAGAAACAAATAATCTTAGAATGTTACTGAATATCTAATTTTGGTTGCTTGTGATAACTTTGGTTCCCAAGAACTTTTAAGCCACACACACACACAAATCTAGGTGCTCAAAGATATTAACTACATGTTCTCTTCAAGAAAGTACCTTCTGAGGTTATTAAAGGACATGCCACTAAAATATTTTCTGAAATTATTCAAACCATATCTAATGTGTGCATATAAATGTCCCGAGGGCAGTTAACATTTCTTCAAGGAAAATGTGAAGTCTGGCTTATGATGCTATGTTTTAAAAATATTTTCATGTTAACTTGATCTATTTATGTTAAGATTATTGGAAAATGTTACTTTATAATCTTATATGTTTCTTGGCTTATCAATCAATTCAAGATCTATTTAAGACCGAAATTTGTTAATATGCCATTTATCCTCTCAGTCATTGACAACCTTGACAAACTCTCAAATTTCAGTGTTTCACTTTCTAATCTGTTAGAACTCTCAACGTGATGATGATGGCCATTGAGATGTTTCTTAAATAGAAAGTTTACAACATTAAACTTTACTTAAAACATAAATACATAAATCACTTACTTAAAAACATAAGTACATAAATGACTTATCATTACTTATCTTTGAGTGTGTCTCAGTTGTATGTGAGTGTTCATGAGTAAGAATGGCATTGTTAAATCTTTGTCTATAAATATCTGTAGAAATCTTAATTTACATGTCTTTTACTAACTCTTAATATGCACATCTATGAAATCCATTGCAATCCAATCTGTACTTGCAGCGAGAAGAAAAACAATTAAACCTTTTACAGGTAGTTGAGAGCTTTAGAATAGGGAAATAATTTGATTTTTTACTTTATGCTTGCCTGAGTTTTATGTTTTTGTCAAAAAGGTACATATTAGTCTATAATCAAAAAGAAAAGAAAGGAAAAATCAACTTACGATGTTACATTAATGCTATAAGAGTAATGATCCATAAAATGTGTAAAAATAATTTCTGCTACAATAGTCTATAAATAAGACAGGGTCTATAGGTGCTTTATAAATAGGATCTCTTAATTTTAAATCAAGAATTTTCCGTGAGAAAAGACAACTTCTTCTAAATGGGTGATATTAGTGGGCATTTATAACACAATGTTATGATTTTGTTTCCAGGAAATAAATACTTTTGCATTCAAAGACATGTTTTTTTTCTTGAACTAGTATATATATATATAAAAAAATGTTTGTTTATATAATTATCTTGATGAGTAAATCAAAAGATTTTTAAACCCAACCATATGCAACTTCATTCTATTATAGGATATGTATATATATCTGAATGATTCTAATTTTTTTTTTACTGATAGAGCTAGGGTCTTGCTATGTTGCCCAAGGCTGGTCTCGAACTCCTGGGCTCAAGCAATCTGCCTGCCTTGGCCTCCCGAAGTGGTGAAATTGCAGGCGTAAGCCACTGCACCTGGCCAGATATTTTAAGTTACTTAAAATTATAGAAATGCATGTAAGAACAATCATACATTTACACAGAAACCATATGATTATGCAACTCTCTTTAAAAATAGGGTTTGAGCAGTATATGTTTTTGTAATGACTGTACATAAGAGTAATTAATTTTAAAAATCTTGATGAACATTTAAATAATGGTAAAAAGAAAAAATACCTTAAATGCTAATTTTTTTCACAGTTTTAGTACATAAAACTATATAAAAGATATATAATGTAATTCTTCATTGTTTAGCAATAAAAAATCTGTATCTTTTGGACAGAAATATATCTTATAAAATATTGCATATGTAATATAATTAATTGCATATATATGTACACAAACACAGACATACAAACACACAGCCATATATACTTTATTCTTTTAATTTTTTCCATGTACTCATGACATACAGACATACTGGAGGAAGTTATTCTAACATTTTCACAGTATTTTACTTAAATAAATTTGGAAAAAAAATAGAAAATATTTAAATAGAAGAGTAAGTATTCACTTAATCATTTAATAAGGAAATATTCCAACATCATCTAAAAGCTACTTTCCCAGTACACTTCCTTTTTTACTCCAGGATGATAGGTTTATTCAGACCCTGGTGTTTTACTGGAAATTATGATCTTTGAAAATGGGTAGATTTCAACTCAGAAATTGGCATGAATACTTACTAGATACCTGGAGCTGGCAATTAGCTGGAAATCTATGAACTTCCTTTATCTCACCTGTAAACTGAAGATATCTATTGCCCAGATTTATTACATAATAAAAGAAAATTCAAGAGGAAATTCAATACTAAATTGGAAAGACAATTTTGACTTTTTAGAAAGTCAAAATTGATATGAGACATACCCTTCTTTTGAGAGAGGGAGAAAGACAAAGAGGAAGATCTATGAAAGCAATGTTAATATGTTTCAGTGTATTAGGTTGGTGCAAAAGTAGTTGAGGATTTGCCATTGAAAGTAATATAAGTAATTGAAAGTAACAGAAGTTTTCAACACGTAAAGAAGTTCTCTTTCTTATTTCCAATCTTGAAAAATAATTATATTTTTGAATGACTTTAATACCAAGAGGTCATTAAAAATTAGACTCCAGAAAAAAAGAAAAAAGCAAAATACTAACATTTGAAATATCGGATATCTAGTTTTCTGTTTTTATTTCTTTGTTGCTTGGTTTTTTCTTTAATTGAACCCTTAAAAGAGATTGTTCACTGTCGAGATAATAAATTACAAAAAAAAAAAAAAAGAAAGAAAGAAAAAATGAGCCTTTTCAGGTTCTTTGATTCTAGACATCGAAGGGCTCTGTCTTCTGTATTGGTGCTCAAAGGATTATAGAGTTGTGGAGTTTTTATTAATTCAACCGTTGAATTTCGTTCTCCGGAGGCCACTTACTTAAATAACATGTAGCAGAAGGAGCTAAATTGTGGGAGATGAACTTTGACAGAATCCTGCTTGCTCTTTAACTGGACAAGCAGTTAATGGTTGGGGAAAAATAAAGTAAAGCTGAAAGGAAATGTGCTAATAGACAGTGGAACACTTTTAAATGGGGTGTTTTGTAATTAAATGCCTTTGGTTTGTTAGAGTAGACAGCTCATGTCACTGGGAGCTTGACCGCAGAATGGATCGGTTAGCCTTATACCAGAAAATATTTATTTAATTTGAAAGTTTACAAACTAAAAAATAAGAAATTCCTGAGACATGCAGAGACTACCCTTTAGTAAATTATTGTCCAAAACACAAACTGGTCACAGTTCATAAACTTGTGAAGATAGTATTGTGGATACATTTACAGATAATTAATTACAGTGTTATCTGTTTCTGCTGATTTTTCAAAGGGGTATCTGAACCATGAACACATTGTTTTGCCTAGTTTGGAACCCAGATCCAAGGTCATTTTTTTTTAAGAAGGCTTTTCCCAAGACTCTGAGAAGCACAGATCATGTATAAACGTCTACAAAATTACCTGTAAATTGTCCATTCTGTAGACTATTGTGATTGTCTTTGCATGTTCTGTAGGCTGCTATGTAGTCAAGACAGATTATTTCCAACTCTTAGAAGCAGAGGGTAGAATGGTGGTTACCAGGCTCTGTGGGCAGGGGCTATAGAATGCTAGTGAGCTGGTAAAAATAAAATTATTATTTGTAGGTTCTATAGTAGCCTGTCTAGAAAAACAGGCGGCAATGAGGAGGTATTCCTGAAACGACACGAAGTTTCAGTAATGCAGAATGATGCAGTTCTGAAGATTCAATCTATAGCATAGTGACTATAGTGAATAACATATACTTGAAATTTGCTAACAGAGGAGCTATTAAATGTTCTTACCACCCCTCTGCCACACACACACACACACACACACACACACACACACACACACACACACACACACACGTAATTCTGTGAGGTGGTAGTGATGCGGCATCGTTTATCTGGGGAAATACCCAAGGTTCGTTGTCTCACGCCAGGGAAATCGAGGACTCAGACACACAAGAAGTGAGTTTGGGAGTGGATGTTTAATAGGTGAAAGAAAGATAAAACAGAATAGTACTCTCTCCTTCAGAGAGAGAGGGAAGCCCGAGTGGTTCTTCCCGTTTCTTGGTGGAATAAGTGGGGCTTTAAAGACAAGCTGGAGGAGGCAGTGTCTGATTTTCATAGGGCCCGAAAGATTGGTCAGACCACGTGTGACGTTTGCCATCCCACCCTAATCTTTTATTATGCAGCTGGGGTCTCTCCCTGGCTGGCGCCTTGTTGTCTGTTCCTTACTGTACATGTGGTTAACAAGGAAAAGGGAAGATGGAGCCTCCATGTTGAATGTGTCTGGCCCCCAGGTAGCCTTTTCCTATTGGCACAGCTGCCGGTATTTACTCGTGCAAGCTTCCAGCTTGCTTATCTATGTCTGCAGCTCAATTTTACAAGCTGTTGTTTGTTAGAAAAGAAATGATTTGGGGGCTGCTTTTCACTAAAAGGGAAACCTTACTGAGGACTTCCTTACCCTCACTATCTGCCTAAATAATTTTTTTAAACTCCTGTATCAGTAATTATATTATCCTTGATCATGGTAATCATTTCACATTTCACAATGTATGGGTATATCAAAACATTGCCTTGTCCACATTACATACATACAATTTTTATTGGTGCGTTATACCGCAATAAAACTGGGGGAAAAAAAACACTATAGGAACAACTTGGCAAGTTCTAATAAATAATTGTTAAATAAATGCCTGGGGCTTGCTGGCTGCTCAAAGTACATATTCTGTATGGAAAATGAAGTTTTTCATGACTTAAATGATAACCATTCCCAGGTTTTTTCCCCCAAATTAATATCATTATCTGAAGAAGCCTGAATCTTTTTATTGCTATCATAAAATGATTGCCAAAATAGTTTTCACATAGTTTATAATTTTTTGGAAAAATGTTGATTTAAAAATAAGTATTTTAGAATGTTTTAAAAAACAAAGTACTTGAAAAAATATATTTTCAAAGTATTTATTGAATTATTTCACAGTAAATACTTTCTAAAGTACTTTCTCAAACTAATACCCAGCATCATGCTTAACATAAAAATAAGAGGAACAATCCCATTAAAATCAAGGACAAGGCAATAATACCCACAATCACCAGTATATCAGTGTGATTTAAACCTGCAGGGTAGTCTAGGTGGAAAATTTTAAGAAATGAAACAAGAGTTATGATATTGAACTGGAGTAAAATAAAATTATTATTTTTAAGTGCTGTAATAGCCTGCCTAGAAAGCCAAAAAAAAATGATAAACAATTTGGATTAATGTGAGGGTGGCACTCACAAAATTAATGTAAAAATCATTATGCTTATAGTTTATATCTAGCTAGCTAGCTAGCTGGCTATTTATCTATCATCATCATCATCTATCATCTATGTATTATCTACCTATCGATCACCTATCTATTCATTTATCTAATCCATCTATCCATCTATCATATCTATCTATTCATCTATCTATATGATATATCTAATGAATCAGTCTATTTTATCTATCTATCTATCCATCTATCTATCATCTATCTACCTATCTAACTCTCTATCTACCTATCTATTGAGGCTATCCAATATGCATCTATTGATCTATTTATAATCTATCTATATATCTAATCTCTCTACCTATGTAGATATCTAATCTATCTATCTACCTATATAGATATCTAATCTATCTACCTGTGTAGATATCTAATCTATCTATCTATCTATCTATCTATCTATCTATCTATCTATCTATCTATCTATCTATCTACCTAACTCTCTATCTACCTATCTATTGAGGCTATCCATCCATCCATCTATTGATCTATTTATAATCTATCCATCTATATATCTAATCTATCTATCTACCTATGTATCAAATATGTCTATACATCTATCCACCTATATATTGAAATATCTATAATCTATCTATATGTATTTACTTATATATCATGCATCTATGTATCTGTGTATGTATACATGTATCTATCTATCTATCTACTTACCTACCTACCTACCTATGTACCTACCTATCAAATCTGTCTATCTATCCATTCATCTATCCATTGATATATCTATAATCTATCTATCTTTATCTATCTAATCTATCAAGATATACAGTAGACCCTTGAACAAAATGTGGGTTAAGGGAACCAGACCCCTGCACAGTAAAAAATACTACTACATGCCTACTGTTAACTAGAAGCCTCACAGAACACATAAACAGTAGATTATCACATAAATAGACTAGAATCTAAGAATGTTTTACGCATTCATGACCAACTTTTCCCTTTTTCTTTTTCATCAACGTTTCTAGGCTACATGCTTTTTTCTGTGTGTGTGTGTTTTTTTCAAATTGTTGCAGATTTTTGAAAATTTTTTCAATACATTTTTGAAAAACAAATCTGTACATAAGTGGATCCATGCCGTTAAAATCTGTGTTGCTGAAAGGCCAACTATACATCTAAATTTGTAGAGAAATACACATGATGTGCAGAAGAAAAGCACAGAATGTTACTGGTAGATATAAAAAACAGCTATACTTTTGTATGTGTGTTATAAAGATTTACTTTAAAGTTAACTAAAGTAAGTAATGTAAAATGACTAAAATAGTATAAAATGACTGTAAGAGTAAGCAATTAGATTAATATGCAAAATTTTGGATGTTCTTGATCAAATATTTTTTATAATGAAATGGTGTCTGTATTTAAATGCTGTAAGAGTAGACCACTGGGTTTAGGCCATGACAAAGTACCTGATATTAGAATTACCTTCTGTTTATAAACAATCAAAGTAAGACACAACATTTAGAAACACTGGTTTTGAGTATTTAACAAAATCGTTACAGGACTGGTATCCTTAACGGAGAAACAAAACAAAGCAAAACATCAAGTAAATCCCACATTGACTCCAGGATTTTTCCTGGGAGTGATGGAGGATAATATTAATTCAGGACAGTGATAATTTAAGGATGGGAAGTCGAATCTTTAAATCATCCACTAAAAATTTTATTGCTGCCTAACTAATAGCTTCCCAAATTAACAGCAAATCATCTCACAGCTTCTGCAGCTTGAAGAATCTGAGCTCAGTTTGACTGGGTTCTCTGCTTCCTGGTTTCTTTAGAGACTCCAATCAAAGTTTAATTCAGGTCTGTGATTTCACACAAAGGCTCATTTCTTCTGGGTCCATATAGTTATTGGCAGAATTCCATTTATTGAGGGCTGTTGTACCGAGGGTATCTGTTTCTACCTGGTTTTTGACAGGAGGCCACCCTATTGGTCTCTCCAATACGGTATCTTTCATTTGTTTTATTGAAGTATGCAAGCTGAGAAGGTGATAGACAATGTTCTATTGATATTGGGAGCACATGTAAGCCACAAATAGGCAGATAGCTACATAAGGTTTTGCTTTCTGAAAAATGTAGTGTAGATAGGATGTTCTCAATACTCGGCAGGAGATCAATTGGAGGGAATAATGTAGTCTCACTTAGTGCTATGTGCAAAAAACAAAACAACAGAAACAAAAACAAATGATTCCAAGTATAGATTATATAGAAGTAGCTATAGAACAGAAAATAAAGTTTCTAGAAGGTGTTAGTAGGAGGATTTCTTTTTGGCGTTGGGGTAAATAAACATTTTTCAAGGAAGATGCAAATGTGTTTCATCATTACTTAATCAAGGGATCAGTAAATTGTACTTAGTTAAACTGCAAATATTGTGTTCTGCAAAAGGTGCCATGACAAGAATAAAAGTTTATTCCAGGTACAGCATGTGCACCTGTAACCCCAGCTACTCTGGAGGCTGAAGTGGGAGACTTGGGCCCAGGAGTTCAAGACAAGCCTGGGCAACATAGTGGGATCCTGCCTCACCAAAAAAAAAAAACTTTATAGATGTGATAAATATATTCTACAAGGATTTAGGTTTTATGTCCAAAACATATAATGGATTCCAATTGAGAATGTGTGACTAATTTAGCAGATTTTTAAAACAGCATATCTAATATCCCTATAAACTTAATAAAAATGTCTAACATCAAGGAAATGCAAATAAACCACCATGATATAGAACTAAATACTCAACTGAATTGCTCAAACAAAGCAAAACTGACAAAACCGGTCAGAATGTGTATCTTTTGAATTAGCATATAAAACTTAATGCTGGCTGGGCATAGTACCTCAAGCCTATAATCCCAGCACTTTGGGAGGCCTAGGTGGGAGCATCACTTGAAGCCAGGAATTCCACGCCAGCCTGGGCAACACAGTGAGACCCCATCTCTACAAAAACTAAAAAAATTAGCCATGCATGGTGGCAAGCACCTGTATTCCCAACAACTTTAGAGGCTGAGTTGGGAGGATCACTTGAGCCCAGGGGTTCCAGGCTGCAGTGAGCTATGATCACACCACTGCACTCTAGCCTGGGTAACAGAGCAAGACCCTGCCTAAAAAAGCAAAAGCAAAAACAAAACCAAAAATACCTTAAAGCTGAGTGAGTAAATTCCCTAGCACCTGGAATTTTCACTGCAAGACATGTGCCCAAGAAAATGTTGCACACAGTAAACCTACTGACATACGTACAATACATTTCATGATAGTATTTCCTTAATAATCCTAAAATGGAAACAATCAAGGTAACCATCAACAAAGGATCCATAAAGAGATTTTGGGAAGGCTACATAGCAAGAAAAACGAATGAGCCAGTGCCATGCGAAACAGAATGATGAATTTGGTAAACATGAGGTTGAATAAAAGACTTAGGCGGCCAGGCGCTGTGGCTCACGCCTGTAATCCCAGCACTTTGGGAGTCCGAGGCGGGTGGATCACGAGGTCAGGAGATCGAGACCATCCTGGCTAACATGGTGAAACCCTGTCTCTACTAAAAATACAAAAAATTAGCTGGGCGTGGTGGTGGGCGCCTGTAGTCCCAGCTACTCGGGAGGCTGAGGCGGGAGAATGGCATGAACCTGGGAGGCAAAGCTTGCAGTGAGCCGAGATCGCGCCACTGCACTCCAGCCTGGGCGACAGAGCGAGACTCCGTCTCAAAAAAAAAAAAAAAAAAAAAAAAAAAAAAAGAGAAAAGACTTAGACAGAGCTGCAAAAGAACATAGTGAAGATTTTCATCATTCTATGCCTGGATTTGCCTAGTGCTTTTCCAGCGTCCTGATTTGGTGGCAGTTCACTGAGCTCTATCTGTGTGATTTGTGCACTTTTCGGTTTGCATATTATAATTCAATAAAGCAAGTTTACTTAAAAATGAAAGAATGCTGCATAAATATTCCCAGGGACATGTCGGGCTGGTTGAAACTAGAATTACACCAAGGTGAAACCATGCGAAGAAAGAACTATCTAGTGGGTATTTCTGCTTGTGTATCTACTTCAGTCACAACTTGAGACAGGTCAGAGAGAAGTTCTTGAGAAACTCCACGAGGAAACAACTCTGAATTTAGAAAGAAAGCTTCCAATTGTAAAACTTTACCTTTACTTCCACAAACCTCTTATCCTGACCACCACCCCCTGCAAAAAAAAAAAAAATGGGTTTTTGAGGGACGGAGGCATTATACATCATTCTGGTCCCTTTCACCTCACACTGATGCAACCTTTTCTAAAAGATTCTAATTTTGTTACCAAAAACAATTGAAAAAAAGTTACAAGTAACTGTATAATTGTTTTTGAAATTTTTGCTGATTTCTTTTTTTTATTATTTATTTTTGAGGCGGAGTCTCGCTCTGTCGCCAGGCTGGAGTGCAGTGGCGCCATCTCGGCTCACTGCAAGCTCCGCCTCTCGAGTTCAAGTGATTCTCCTGCCTCAGCCTCCCGAGTGGCTGGGACTACAGGCACGTGCCACCACTCCCAGCTAATTTTTTTGTATTCTTAGTAGAGACGGGTTTCACCATGTTGGCCAGGATGGTCTCGATTTCTTAACCTCGTGATCTTCCCGCCTTGGCCTCCCAAAGTGCTGGGATCACAGGCGTGAGCCACCACGCCCAGCCCTGCTGATTTCTTTAGAAGAATTTACAATGGATTTTCTGAAAATATTCTATTCCTCTAAATTTTATTTGAATCTCCCATAAGGAAAACATCACCCTTTTCTTTTAGAATACCAACTGAAAGCATTTGAAATCAAGTCATATGTTCACTTCTAAATATATCCATTTATATTCAGAGTCGTCATTTTAAATTACAACTAGAATATTTACCTCTGCTATCATTTAACACAAAGATTAGAAGTGTCAAACAGAAATACTTTGAGGAGGATTAATCATTATGAAAGGAATGATGAGAAAAAAAGAGATAATTTTTTGTAGGAAGAGCTCATGAGTATGTTTATTCTAGTTAAAAACATAATATAACTCTTCTATGTTTCATGAATTTTTATATGCATTTTGATGGTTGTAGAAAGGACATTAAGTTTTGTATATTCACACAATGCAAAGTATAGCTGGAAATAATGTTTTTTAATATTAGGGACAGCCGCAGTAATTTATGAGTTAAAAATTTGTATATGCGAAGGATGAAAGCAAGGACATGAACAACTGTAGTAAAAGCCTGCTGAGCATGGGGGAGAAAATTGAATTTAAGTTATGGAAGAGTAATTTTAATACTGTTAAAAGGTAAGCAGGACTTCTAGACATTTCTGAGGTGGATACTTCCACGTTGTGATGAACTGATGAAAGAACACTCTCCAAAGAGGAGGAGAGGACAAATTATTCAAAGTATTTGCGATTTAAATGTACTTTTTGTTGAATGAATTATATAGTGTTTATTAGCTACAATGAAGAGAGAGCATGGTTATGCAAAGTTTACCATGACCACAGGTCATGAACATAGTTCTAAAGGTTGTAAGTCGAAATTGTTTCAGTTTGACGAATCAAATCAACCTTAGACACCCTACAGTTACAAATGGCAGTGATACTGAGCTGTTTATATAATTTTATCTTTAAAGAATTTTTTCAAGGGCCTTTCTCAAGTTGACAGTATATTAATCCTGGAAGAGGTATATATTGTAACTGGATGGAGTCTGTATCAGTATCAATAGATACAATTGTTACAATTGATGCAATTGTTATAATTGACACAATTGATGAAATTGTTATAATTGACACAGTTGTTACAATTGTGTCAATTTTAACAAAATCTTAACTAGCTGGCAGAACGACTTTGTCAAAAAAAAAAAAGAATTACAACAAATGAATCACACTCACTATTTTGATAAGAAACATCCTTGCAGTCCAAATAAAGGGGATTATATAAAATTAACACATGAATCTGACTTTGACTCATTATATCTAAGTTAGCCAAGTTTTACTGTTACTCGGTAGGTTGTGGTGTTTTTCGGGACTTTTTATGTGTCCCATTTCACTCTATTGCTAGGCAGCCTTAATTGTATTTTGATTGCATGCAGGGAACCTAACTGACAGCCTACGTATATTAAAAATGCAAGTTACACATTTTTCCATAGACTGTACCAACAAAATACATTCAGGGAATAAAAGAGCACATGGATATGAAAATGTACTTCTGGATTTGTTTTTAAAGTAGTTTGGATTTGATGTACAGCAAAGTCTAATGAAATCTATGCATAATGCTAAATTTCAAAATGTTATTATGGATTTCCATTTTAAGAAGTACATGCTCATGGAAGGAATGATGTTCAGACAATGGCCATAGGTTCAGAAAAGGACAATCAAAGCAGGACTCCCAGAGAAATTACTGAGGCTACAGTAGCAAAGATTATAGATGGTGATGCAGGAGGAGATAAAGCTATTCCATTCTGATTTATGACTTCAAATCTTCAACAATTTTTTCGTCAAAAAGAGTGCTTTGAAATATTTAGTCTCAATAAGAAATAACTTATTAAGCAAACAACTCTGTGAAACCATTATTTGCCTCAAGGAATATATAGTCTACCTAGGGAAGAGTATAGAACAAATACATACGTTTTTTAAAATTTCAAACAGGTTTGTTACAAGGGTATATTGTGTGATGTTGAGGTTTGGGGTCTGATGATGCCATCACTCAGGTGGAGAGACCAGTACCCAATAAGCAGTTTTTCAACTCGTGAACACTTCCATCACCTCCCTATTTTGGAGTCCCCAGTGTCTATTTTTTCTATTTTTATGTCCATGAGTACCCAAAGTTAGCTCCCACTTATAAGAAAGAACATGCAGTATTTGGTTTTCTATTTCTGTGATAATGGCCTCCAGTCGCATCCGTGTTGCCGCAAAGGGCATGATTTCATTATTCTAATGGCTGCGTAGTATTCCATGACATATCACTGATGGGCACCTGAATGGATTTCATGTCTTTGCTGTTGTGAATTGTGCTGTGATAAACATATAAGCGCAGTTGTCTTTTTCTTTTTCTTTTTTTTCTTTTGAGATGGAGTCTCACTCTGTCACCAGGCTGGAGTGCAGTGGCACGATTTCGGCTCACTGCAAGCTCCGCCTCCCAGGTTCAAGCGTTCTGCCTCAGCCTCCCGAGTAGCTGGAACTACAGGCATATGCCACCACGCCCAGCTAATTTTTGTATTTTTAGTGGAGACAGTGTTTCACCATGTTAGCCAGGATGGTCTCGATCTCTTGACCTCGTGATCTGCCCGCCTCAGCCTCCCAAAGTGCTGGGATTACAGGCATGAGCCACTGCACCTGGCCTGTGCAGTTGTCTTTTTGGTAGAACGGATTTATTTTCCTTAGGGTAAAAAAAAAAAAAAACACATTTCTTTCAGAAATATATTAATTTATGTGTATATAGATAATATATTATATATACACAATTAAATATTATAAGAAAGATAAATAACACTTTGCTAATACATTACTAATACAAAGGATGAAAATACATTACCAACGGGCAAAAACTTTATAAGAGGAAAATCTTTAGATTAAATATTGAACATGGATAATGAATTCACAGGCAGAAATGTGGGCGACTAGTACAGAGTGATGTCAGTATCATAGCTTGGAGTCAGTACGTTTCAAACACAAGAACCACATGCAATTTCATTCTTTGCACTCTGTGGATTCCTAAAAATGTTTAAGCAGGAACTGACCTAAGATGAGGTTTACTTACATGGAATTGGAATGAAAATGGACATACGGGTGATAGGTATGGTTTTTCTAAGCTTGCATGTCATGATAGAAACCTGTTCTTGTAAAAATATTTACTTTTGATGAAATATGACAAAGGTACAATATTTTATTTGAGAGCAAATATAGCCTGTGAAAGTTTTAACGAAACTTTTGGCAGTTGGAGTCATCCTACTTCCTGCTGGCCCCATGAATAAGTTAAAGAAACACCATGAATTCTGGTTTTTGTTTTTTGGGGTTTTTTTTTTTTTTTTTGGTAGAAAAAAAATCACTCCTACACAGATCATGAATTAGGTGGACACAGCAAACACACTAATGATTTTTCACTTTACACATTTTGTTTCTATTGAACACGACATTGTCTCAATCATTTTCAATCCAGAACCAAGAAAAATGTCACCAAAAATACTTATTTTAACTCTAGTAATACAAGGAATTGAGTTACTCTGTTAATTAAAGATAAATGATTAAAGAGTTTGGACCTCCTCATACTTACATGCAATTTCAAACCAAGAAAAGGATCAAACACTTTGTTAGTTGCTACGTTTTTTACAGCTGGGGTCTTGCTCTGCTGCCCTGGCTGGAATGCAGTGGTGTGATCACAGTTCACTGAAACCTTGACCTCCTGGGCTCAAGCGATCGTTCTGCCTTAGGATTTGACACGTTAATATAATATATTTTAATAATAAGTCAATTTGAAATTGATTTCCAATGAAGACAAAATGAAATATTAGTAATTAGTACACATATTGGTTAAATTTAGTTTAGCCTAAAACAGCCTCGTGACATATTTTAAGTTCATCCCAAAGGTTTCTCTCTACATAGTGAACTGGAACCTAAGTGGACATATAAACAGACTGCAACTTCTTTTTGTGCCAATCCCCAAGTTGGCCAATCAAAGGGAGCCAACTGCTTAAATCGTACTCAAATAAGGTAGACACCCTGCTATAACCAATCTGGCTATTCCTGTACCTCACTTCTGTGTTCTGTACCTCATTCTCCTTTTTCTGTCCATAAATCTTGACTATCTGGCTATGCTAGAGACTCTCTGAGCCCCTGTGGTTCGGGGGCTGCCTGATTCATAAATCATTATTTGCAGAATTAAACTGTTAAATTTAATATGCCTAAGGTTCTTCTTTTAACAATAATATGTGTATATATACAGTGTATGTGTATATATGTGTGTATATGTATATAGTGTGTGTATCTATGTGTATATATACCCAGTTTTATATATAGATTATATATAGAATTCTACATATATAATTATATGTAAAATGATTCTAAAAATATATTAAAAATTCTGTATATAAATTCTATACGTGTATATAAAATTATATACCTGATACACACATGTATATATATGTATGTATGTGTATATATATACATACATGCATATATGTATATATATACATATCAGGTATAATTACTACTCACCTAAAAACTACAAATAACTGCTTCATTTATATCCCTGTCTGAGCCATATTAATCATACTGAGATTTGGGAGAAATTCATTATCATATATGAATCTGATTCTTATATATGTGAAATAAAGACAAAAATAAATACCTACTGTATGGAATGAGTGTGAGAATTTAATAAATTAATACTTGGTAAGTCATTGCAAGGATGCCTGGTATATAGTAAGCTGCTATTAACAATATATTAAGTAGTTCAAAAAATATTTTAGATTGAACACAACCATTCAGAAGGATTAGCTGAAATTTTAGCACCCAATAACCTCTAAAGAAAAATTAATTTAAAGGCAATGGAAAATTGCTACATTAATTTAAAATTACTACTTGATGATAATAACCTTCACTACACTGGAATATATAGCAAATTTTTCATCCCATTTGATGAGCTCTGTAGCTCATCATAGAATTAAAATATATGATGAAAACCGTGTTCCAGGAAAGAGCGCAATCTACCCCAGTCATATAATGACATGCTGGTAGTCAAACTTAGGTTCTTAGATGTTAGTCTACTGAGAAATAATATCCACAATGCCTATTATATGCATAGAAATTGTACATCAAGCGAAGACAGTTTATGAAAAATTAAAATGGCTGTGAAACTAGAGAAAAGAGTTTGGAACTACAGACGGACAGGATTTTTGTTTCTTTGCCTTTTGCTATTTTTGCATATTTTGCATGCTGCAATTCCCTAGAATCACTTGGTGGTCAGTTCTGGTCTTCCTAAGCATTTATGAAATGAACTGTGTCTCTTATTAGTGTCTTCAACAGGACAGAGAAAAATTCTTATTGGTCTTCTCCAATTCAATGATGAAAATTAAAGTTTGATCTCTGAATTATTAAGAGCCACAAGGCTGATGGCTGAGTCAACCATATTCCAGTTTCCCAGAGGCTGTAAATTTATCTACAACACAGGTTAGACACTTGGAGAGATCGAAGTTGATTATCCACCATGACAATTGAGTCTTCCTTTACTTTTCATGAACAGCTAAGAGCTTACTTCTGAGCAGGTAGAAGCTATGAATTCTTGGTTGGTTCTGTAGGATGTGGCATTGTATGGTCTACCTTGCCAATACTTACTTATAAGGAATTATGCATTGTCAAGAATTTTATATTATCAAGAAATTCATTCTGGTTGGCACTAGTGGACTTTAAATGTAAAGTAAGAGTTGGGTTTTGACATTTAATCTCCAAGCTAAACACAAATCGCAATGTACAAATGTGATTGTGCAAAGTAACTTCTGTTTATTTGTTTTTTCCCATTATAGTTATTACAAGAACCAAGAAAAAATGTCACCCATATATTCGTATTTTCTCTTAGCTCTACTGATTCTTTCTCTATTTTAGTACTTGGTCTTTGACATCTGTTTAATTAAACTAAGTGTTTGTCCTCCGGAGCATATCTTTTGATCCTAATGCTTTTCAAAATTTTATTTTATTTATTTATTTTAGAGACAGGGTCTTGCTCTGTTGCTCAGGCTGGAGTACAGTGGTGTTATCATAGCTCAGCGCAGCCTCAAACTCCCGGGCTTAAGAGATCCTCTCATCTCAGCATCCTGAGTAGCTGGGACCACAGGCACACACACACGGGATTCTCCCACCTCAGCCTCCCAGGTATCTGGGACTACAGGCTCATGCCGTCAGGTCCAGCTAATTTTTTCACAGAGATGAGGTCTTACTATGTTGCCCAGGCTGGTCTCAAACTCCTGGGCTCAAGTGACCCATCCGCCTTGGCTTCCCAAAGCGCTGGGATGACAGTCAGGAACCACCATGCCTGGCTCAATCTTTTATTTTTATTAAGGAAAATGCAGATGTGAAAGAAGTCTGGAGAAATCTGGGAAAGGCTGTGCAAGCCAGCAGTAAGTAAGAATAGTTTAACACAGAATGAAGGAGAAAGAAAGAGAAGCATCTCTGGCTTCGGTGGAAGAATCTCTTAGGCCACCATGCATCAAGCAGCCACCTCTGCAAACATGCTGGGATACATTTGGAAGGGCATCAACTGGTCCTGAATCAAACGATAGTCTTTGTAACAAGAAGCCAGAGAACCACATCCACAAGGCTGCCTCGCTGCTATTTTTCTCTGCTTCTGTACCTATTAATAAGCCCCAAAGCATTATTGTACTAATAATAAGCAATACAAAAGTAGGTATTATAGCATATTGCGGCAGTATTGTATTAATAGTTGTTCAACAACTCATTCCATATTCTCTTTGCTTTTTTTTTCCAGCAACTGAGTTGAACAGGGTGAGTTTTTTCTAATGAGTTCTTCCAAACCTTTACCTGTTTGGGGTCTGACTCACTGATGGTCTTGATTTTGTTGGACTAACCCATTTTCCCATTGGCGAAGACTATTGGTTTACTGAAATATAAGTGGCACCCCATTGAGTCCCTACACTAAAAACTAACTGCTTTTTGTTCCCTTTTGTGTAGAAAAAACACATTTCCCTATGAAAAATGGGACCAAATACCATGCCGAGTAGTATAACCCTTTCATCTGCTTAATTACTCAGACATTAAGAACCCAAAATCGCCAGGGAATATACATTAAAATAATTAAACTGTTATGCAGAGGCTTTGAAAGCCCCAGAAAAGATTATCAGCTATAGAAGTTGAAGAAAATATTCCCTGATATTAATTACAATGCACAAATTCTGAAGCTTCTTTGTATTTTAAGTGAGAGAGAGAGAGGGTGTGTGTGTGTGTGCGTGTGTGTGGTGGAGACAGGGAGAGATGAGGTTGTGGTGGATGAAGGAGTGTCTTGCTATAGGCTAGAAGATTGTTGTTATCTGTAATCACTGAATAATAGGATATTGAAGGAAGCCAGCATTTTATGGTGACATGATTCTATCTGAATTTTAGGAAGGTCTCCTAGTTTCATGAAGACTAATGATTCGGAAAATAAGTTAAAAGTATAGATTGGGAAACTGGCTGAGAAGCTGTTGTAATAGCTTTTGGCAGAGATTACAGATACCTAACCTGAGAAAATGACCATGAAGTGAAGGAAGGGACATATTTAACAGAGATGAGATATTGAATCCTGAGTTGACTGTCTCTCCAGAAAGACTTGGCAACACATTATTCTCGCTACACAGAATCCTTCAGCTCCAGCAGATATTTCTGTAGATAAACAGTGAGCTGCTGAAGTGAGTAATGAATGTTCCGAATACATTGCTTGATGGTTTCCTTGTAATGACAGCACAGTAGCGAGGCAATTAGTCGTCCATAGTCTGAGCCATAGTCAATGTTTCACAGGTTTGAAAACGAATTTTCTTCAAATGTAAGAATAGATATATTCAGTTCCTAGTAGTTAGATCAGTTATGGATATTTTCGTAGCAAAGCCCACTCATGATTATTTTTCTGCAAAACTAATTTGAAATACATATTTAAGCAGTTTTTAATGTGTTTTCAAATTTGATGTGATATCCTCTATTTTGCTAGGGCATAATATTATGTTATCCAGGTAATGTTGCATTTTTGAGAGAGAGAGAGAAAGAGAGAGAGAGTCCTGAATCAACTAAATGTTCTAGCAATTCAATTCTGGGTTTTCGCAATCCAGCCCAACCAGTTACTAATAGACATCAAGCAAAAAACACATCTTGCCTAAATCTCAGTTTCTACATGTCAAATGTAGACTGCAATACACACAAATCCAAAAGGTTGTTGTAAAAATCAAGTGAAAATGGAAACGTAGGGATACTATCAATGTTCAATATATATTTGCAAATAATGCCCTTGCTTTTATCTTGTTTTTATTTTTGGAAAGTCAAATACAGCAACACTAACTGTACAGCTAATTAGAATTTAAATTTAGAGAATCCGAAATTCAGAAAAAAATTATTTATTAATTCACAGTATCTAAAGAACCTTCCATGTAATTGCTTAGATACTTTTAATTATCGAATATGCTATAATCAAATCACTATAAAGAAAATCAGACTTTGTATTTTAAAGAAAGCTAAGCTAATAGTTGCCAAAATTTATTTTATATAGTCTAATTAATTTCTCTAAAAGATAAACAAAATGTTATTATAAACATACTTCCTTTCACCACTGCTAGAGGGATTTTTATTTTTAGAAGAGTGGGCCGGGTGTGGTAGCTTATGCCTGTAATCTCAGGACTTTGGAAGGCTGAGGCAGGAGGATCACTTGAGGCCAGGAGATATGGTTTGGCTGTGCCCCCACCCAAATCTCATCTTGAATTGTAGTTCCCGTAATCCCCACAGGTTGTGGGGGGGACCCACTCAGAGGTAATTAAATCATAGGGGTGGTTACCTCCATGCTGCTGTTCTCATAATAGTGCACGAATTCTCATGAGATCTGATGGTTTTATAAGGAGCTTTTCCCCCTTTTGTTCAGCACTTCTTGCTGCCACCATGTGAAGAAGGACATATTTGCTTCCCCTTCTGCCATGATGGTAAGTTTCCTGAGGCCTCCCCAGCCCTGCAGAACTGTGAGTCAATTAAACCTCTTTCCTTTATAAATTATGCATTCTCAGGTATGTCTTCATTAGAAGGATGAGAATGGACTAATACACCAGGTCTCAGCTATCCAGGAGGCTGAGTTGGGAGGATTGCTTGAGCCCAGGAGTTCGAGGTTACAGTGAGCTATGATTGCACCACTGCACTCCAGCCTGGGTGACAAAGCAAGATCCCATTTCAAGAAGAAAGAAATAAAGAAAGAAAAAGAGAGAGCACTTTAAAATACAAAGAATAATGTAACAAGTATAACTAACCTTTAGTAAATAAAATAGAATCTGAAAAAAGAATGAGTATGTAATAGGCTCTGATGTTTATTATTAGTTCAATTCTCACGCTGAGATCACAATCTAAAATTCACCTGCATTTTTACCATTCACAAACACTCTTTCAAATTTTCCAAAATATTTTCACATTTGAAGGAAAACGTGTCATTACCAGTAAGCTAACATCTTTTTTGACCACAACTTCCAACACCATCTGATGAACAATTCATTTACAGTATTTCACACTTACAAACAAGGTTGATAGGAACATGCCACACATTCCTGAATACGAAAGTGAACCAAAGTTTCTCTAGGGTATAGATGCTCATCTGAATGTGTTGTATATAAAAACATACATTTCCAGTTATACAAAAACACTTCTAAACTCTTCAACATGGCTATGATAATTTACACATGGGCAGCAACTTATAATATTCATCCTCCGAAACATCCAAAACTGTTATCATAAGATTCTCAAAAATATTCTGAATCATTTGGTTGTCAATATGAAATGATAATACTGTGTAAAAAATATATTTGGGCTGTATCTGCACTACTTCCTTCCATTTAGTTACCATACATTTGTAATATGTATGATATTTGATAAGGCAAAATTATCTTTCAGAGCCTATGCAAATGTTATTCACAACTGTAGAATATTAGATAAGAACAAGTTATGCATGCAAAGAGAGAAACAGGACTAAATCTTCAACAGGAAAGAGAAAATGAGTCAATAGAAATACACCCCCAGGTAACCCAAAGTTTGAAATTATCATATTTATATTAAATAATATAGGAAACAATGATATTCTGAAAGATGCTAGGCTTGTTAGCATCCTGCTCCACATAGATCTAGAATCAACAAATGTCTAGGAGGAAAAAGGGCAGAAACTCAGGCTTAGCATCTGATAATTCATTTTTACCAGCATCCTGGCCACTCAAGTCTCTCAATAGTGTCTTTCTTGTGTTACAGGGTCAACAGCTCTGCAGTTTGCTTGCTGGTTATTTCTTTTCTTGCCCAGTAGGAGCTTCTGCCTGGGTGCCATAGGTTCTTGTCCAGCACTTGGACTTGAAAAATGCCCAGAAGTACAAAAATAGCTGCAGCTCACCAGACTTTTCATTTTGCCATTATTCAGGTAGTTGTAGTATTTGCAGTTCTTGCTTTCACCACAACCATCTCATGCTTCATTGATTTTTTTCATTGTTGTTATTGTTATTATTTTTTAGTTGTTATTAGTTGAAGCAACATTCTCTATATTCAATTTTAGAGGAAAATGAAAATGCTTTTTTATTCATTTGAGTGATTGTATATCCTGTTCCCAATATTTACATCTTATAAAACAACTAATTATGTCTACTTATCATAAGCATATACTAACAGTAAAACATGGATATATGCACATACATATATTCAGATAATACAAATATAGATATGCATATATTAATAGATACATCATATAGATAATATAAAATGCACCTACATTTACACCATTCAAAATAAAGAACTGTTCAAATTTTCCAATATATTTTCACATTTACAGGAAAATAATATTCCTATCTGTAAGCTAACATCTTTGACCATAACTTCCAACACTATTTGATAAACAATTTGTGTATAGGGTTTCACCTTATGAACAAGGTTAGATGATTATACATGTTGCCAGTTCCTTAACTTGAACTTGAGTGACAATGTTTTTAAGATATAGATGTGCATTTCAATTGTTGTATATGAAAATGTACATTTATATGTAGATATGTGTGTATATCTTTGTCCTATATGTATGTATATGCTGTGTGTGCATGTGTGTATATATACACATATTCTATACTTTTTATATCTGTCGTATGTATCCTTATACATATGTATATTCCTGTCATATTTTACTTATGCATCTTTTTCCTTTTTACAATATAAACTTCAATCATATTTATTTACAGTTTTTAGTTACATTGTTTCATGATCTCTACTTCCTCTAGTGTCAATTCTCTCCTAGAGTGTGCTGCAGATTCTGGTGATGAGCTGTCTTGTCATTTAGATGTCAGACATATTCTGAACTAACCTGTTTGGCTCTCCTAGCCAGGACTCTTTCTGTATGCAGTTTCCAGAGAAGACATTTTGCATTTCTGTAGACCCAGGCACAAGAATACGTGTCATGACATCGCAGTTTAATATAGAAATTCTTTTGGAATATTAGTCTCACATAGACAGTCAATTCCAGTCCCTGCATTCATGCATATCCTAAGCAGTATGCACCATGATTCTACTTGTACTCACCAAAGATAAAACATTTAAGACCAACAATCCATTTCCTTAGGATCAAATATCTCAGTCCTACGCATGCACATATTTCTCCTATATACACATAAGTATTCCATACATCTAATGTTTTATTTCTATTGATTTGGAGAAGAAGAAATTTTAGCATGTTCACCATAAGACATGCAGAATCACTGAGAAATGTATTTAAACCAGATTTAACAAAAACAAACAAACAAATAGAAAGATCACTAGCTAAAATGGTCTCAAGAATCCCATTAATATTTCAACAATGTTTCTAAAAAATCACCATGGACTTAATCCCCAGCAGCTGCCAGCCTGCTCCAGTGACTTGTAAACAAATCATTAATGAGCTTAATATTCTTTCAACAAAACACCCCAATTTCCAGCTTCCCCATTTCCAGGGGGGAAATGCTCCAACATATGTTGATTCGTTAGGCAATCTTAACAAAGACTTAGCTATAAATCTGACAAATACCTTTAATTTAATATGTTAGCATACTTCATATAATAGAGGTAGTACCAATTCAAGAGTCCTTAGATTTTAACAAATTTCATTTTCTCCTTTTAGAGAACACATCTTAAAAAGTACAACATTTACTAGTCAGATACATTTTAATAAAACATTCCTTAAAATTTGATTTAAACAGATTCTATAAAAACTCAATTAGTGGTTTCTGTTGAAATTGCAATGGATTTTCTATTTAAATTGCAATGTATCTTTCATGTACAGTCATTCACAATTTGCACACACAAGAATATCAAATTTAAAGCAATGGGAGGTATACTAGTTACATATCTGTCCCACTACCAATAACATTAGTAGGAGTTCATAGCAATACCTGAGTTAAGGTGTCTATAGGCTGACCTCCAAATATTTCATGTTATCTTACACCTTAAAATCATGAAGTAAATCAGAAAAGCTTTATATATAGTATAGATTAAGTACAGCAACTAAACATACACATTACATGTACAGAATATTTAGGAAGGGTCAGGTGCTGTGGCTCATGATTGGAATCCTAGCACTTTGGCAGGCCAAGGTGGGAGCATCTCTCAAGCCGAGGAGTTTGAGACCCGCCTGGGCAACATAATGAGATCCCATCTCTATAAAAAATAAAAAATATCAGGGCATGATGGCGCATGCCTGAAGTCCCAGCTACTCAGGAGGCTAATGTGGGAGGATCACGTGAGCCCAGGAATTCGAGGCTGCAGTGAACTGTGATCACACCACTGCACTCCAGCCTAGGCAACAGAGCAAGACCCTGTCTGTTCAATAATAATAACAATAATAATAATAATAATAAATATCAAGGAAGAATATGTAAAATTTAAGAAAGGACAATTTTCTATCTCAATATTTCAACTGTTACTGCAGTACACTCTATATGACATTAGATGCCTGAGAAGATGTTAACTTACCTGTTTTCTGAGTCTCCATATTATCTTTAGACAAGCTGAAAGCAACTGTAATACGTGTAAATATAAAAATTGTATTAGGAGATGTAAAATTTCAACTGCTCCGGGGATACTCTCAGGCTTACAAATGTACTAATAATTCTTCTTAAGAATGGATTTAAGATCTAGAGATGTTAATGACTGCCAATCCAGGGTTATGATAGAAGAATTTTCCAAAAAAATTTGGCCAAAAGCCACTTCTCTGTATGGCATGTTAATGAAACTTTTTCTGGATAATTTACATTATTAGATGGTGACATGCACATACATTTTGCATGTTAAAGAAAGAGTTCATATACACAAAATGAACTCAATAACTGCTATCGAACAACTCCTGAGTGAAAAATATTTTCTTTGTAAGTGCTGAGGATATGATATTAATACTTTTTTAATTAAAAAGTAATTTGAGACAATGTCTTGCTCTGTTGCCCAGGCTGAAGTGCAATGGCATGATCACGGCTCACTGCAGCCTCAAGCTCTGGAGCTCAAGTGATCCTCCCACCTCAGCCTCCTGAGTAGCTGGGTCACAGGTGTGTGCCACCACACTTGGCTAATTTTTTTATAGGGTCTCACTATGTTGCCCAGGCTGGTATCAAACTCCTGGGCTCAAGTAATGCTCCTGCTTTGGCCTCCCAAAGTGCTGGGATTACAGGCTTGAGCCACTGTGCCCAGCCAGTATTGATACATTTAAATGAGCCCTATGTCAAAAAATGTACAATCTATCACGAAGACGAATGTATGCACAACCACCTCAAAATGACCCAGTGGACACAGCTACAGTTTGATACCCTGAAGATATTTTATATTTATTGAATAGTATTCTATATATTGTATTCTATATTAGTATTCTATAGTCTTACTACCAGAAACGCCTGTGCTCCTGAGTATAATGCATTCATCAACGCCAGACCTAATAATAGCTCTTATCGAAAAGTTACAATTCCATCTGCATTCATCTACTTACAAATAAGTAATATATTTTTATATAAACTACTAGATGAAGACTTTGCTTCTGTCTTTTTTGCTAAAAGTCCAACCTACAAAATATTACATGCTTGAAGTGAAAACTCATGGTTTTGGAGAAAAACCAAAACAAAACAAAAACCAGTTTTTAAGGAACTATCTGCTTCAGTCTTAAAAATACCTAAAAGTAGACTTACATTTGTTCCTTTAAATTTCACTTTTATTTTGTTGATCATGGCTACAAGCTGGATTGTACACAGAAAACTACAATTTATTTGAGTAGAGGCTGCCACTGAAATCAGGAACTGGCTTTTTTGTTTCATTGAAACCTTATTGTGATATGTTTTTTGTTGTTGTTCTTGAGACAGAGTCTTGCTCTGTCGCCCAGGCTGGAGTGCAATGGCATGATATCAGCTCACTGCAACCTCCGCCTCCCGGGTTCAAGCAATTCTCCTGCCTCGGCCTCCTGAGTAGCTGGGATTACAGGTGCCCGCCACCATGCCCAACTAATTTTTGTATTTTTAGTGGTGATGGGGTTTCTCCATGTTGGTCAGGCTGGTCTTGAACTCCTGACCTTGTGATCTGCCTGCCTTGGCCTCCCAAAGTGCTGGGATTACAGGCGTGAGCCACAGCACCCGGCCTATGATATGTTTTATTTGTACATGCTATTACTCATCTCCATGCAATGGACTCCCAATATTTTTTTAACTTGTATCACTGAACGTTTTCTGTTGCTATAGTACAGATCTTTCTGATGACAAACAAAATATGCTGTTTACCATGGAGATTTACTTAATGTGTTCTATTTCCCTGTAGGGAAAAAGAGAGAGAGAGAGAAAGAGAGAGAGACTTTTAACTCTCCTGAAAAACATGGTTGCTTCTTTCTCTCTGAATTAGAATTAAATTGAAGATGGTATTCAGACCTTGCACTTTATATGTAGGTCTATATCTCTTCTGGTCATCTCCCACACACCTTCAACAGCACTTCACTGCCTTTGGAAACTCATTCTTTGAGATGTTTTTGACACTTGTTTACAAAAGATAGAAAAAGAACAGAAAATTTGAACAAAGCATCTATTAGCTTCCCTGTAGTGTATCTTCATAACATGTAAATTACATATTCTTGGAAAAAAGCATTATAACATTACCTGTATCAATGGCTTCTTTAATATTTCCTTCTGGGACTTTCCAAGATTCTCATAGTCTTCTTCACTTGTACTTTCTTTTTTTTAACTTTTAAGTTCAGGGATGCATGTGCTGGTTTGTTACATAGATAAACTTGTGTCATGGGAGTTCGATGTATAGATTATTTCATTACCTAGGTATTAAGCCTAGCACTCAATAGTTATTTTTCCCGATCCTCCCCCTCCTCTTACCTTCCACCCATCCTTTAGACCCCAGCGTGTGTTGTTCCCCTCTTTGTGTCCATGTATTCTCATCATTTAGTTCCCACTTATAAGTGATAACATGGAGCATTTCGTTTTCTGTTCCTGCATTAGTTTGCTAAGGACAGTGTCCTCCAGCTCCATCCACGTCCCTGAAAAGGACAAGATCTTCTTTTTTATAGCTGCATAGTATTCCATGGTGGGTATGTACCTCATGTTTTTTATCCAGTCTATACATTTTTTCTCTGCCTAAGAATCACTGAAAGGCAAAAGGTGTTACGCATCAGTATCTGTAAAAAACTTAAGTATGCTAGCGAGTTGAATGAGTGTGGAAAGTAGGTCTTGGAGGGCATAACTTGGTATAATCCAAATATTTCCTATAATACAGACACCAATTGCCTCGGACCATTCAGGAACTTAAGACAAGTCAATCTTTGATGCTCAGCTTCCTTCTATCGGGTGCAAGCTCTAGAGACACAGCAGGGCACAACAAAGGTAGGACCCGAGTGGCCATAATCCCCAAATGGTAACTTTTTATTTTCCCTCTATCACGCCCTGGTATTTCAATTTTGTTTCCTATCCTACAGAATCCCAAAGGATGACCTGAATATCCCATCAAGCACAATCGCCTCGAAATACACAGTGGAGTGAGAAACCTTACTATGTACGACAATTCTTGTTATTCTTATTTGTTATGTTCACTAAAGTCACTACCAACACTGCATTAGTGAATATTGAACCATTGTTTTTAAGGACAATATCGGGTTAGGTTCCTGCAAGCCTCTGGACACAAACATTTTCATTAACTGATCACTACACAACTTTTTTTTCTTTTTTTAATTGAGACGGAGTCCCGCTCTTTCACCCAGGCTGGAGTGCAGTGGTGGGATCTTGACTTATTGCAACCTCCACCTCCCAGGTTCAAGTGATTCTTGTGCTTCAGCCTCCCGAGTAGCTGGGATTACAGGCATGCACCACCATGCCCAGCCAATTTTTGTATTTTTAGTAGAGACGGGGTTTTACCATGTTGGTCAGGCTGGTCTCAAACTCCTGACCTCATGTGATCTGACTGCCTCTGTCCGCCAAAGTGCTGGGATTACACGTGTGAGCCACCACACCCAGCCAGTTTACAACTTTTTAAATGTATATTTCTGTTTAAAGATACGTTACCTTATTTGAGATATACTTTCTATTCTTCAACACTGAATCCATGACCAACTGTGCTGTCACTCATGTCTTAATGAATTGTTTTCTTTGTAGGGCAAGTCACAGCCTTCTCGAACTTAGGAACAATAAACATCACTTCAGGGCTATATTTGGGGACCTTTTTAAACATCAAAGTCACCAACAAAAAGCACAAAAACATGAAAAACCTGGCACAAAACAGTTCATGAAAAGAACACGTTTATTACATGAGAGTCGAAACAAGAACGCAGAGTCACCTCATTTCACCTCAACTGCAAACATGTGTTCTGATTTTTTGCTACTCTACAAGTATCTGTGAGTGACCTCCAGCCCACCACGAGTATTGATTTGGGGGTTACTGTAAATTTTAGTGAATTTTCAAATCCAGATTCTGTGAATAATGATATTTGACTATATTTTATCAAAGACCAGCCCACCCTTATTCATTCTTTTAAAAATTTTCCCTTAGAGACCAGATCTTGCTCTATTGCCCAGGCTGGAGTACAGTGGTACAAGCATAGTTCACTACAGATTCCAACTCCTGGGCTCAAGTGATCCTCCTGCCTTAGCCTCCTGAGTAACTGTGACTACAGATGTATGTCACTATGCCCAGCGAATGTTTTGATTTTTTTTAAACAGGGTGTCACTACATTGCCCAGGCTGGTCTTGAACTCTTGGCCTCAAGTGATCCTCCTGCCTCAGCTTCCCAAAGTGTTGGGATTACAAGCACGAGCCACTGCTCCCAGCTCCTTCCTATCTTAACCTTACAACATACAAGCTGTAGCACATCTTCCTGTGGTTACATGGAGATAAGAACTGTCACCAAGGGTAAGAACACTGGATGTGATGGACAACATCTGATTCTGATTTATTTGCAAAATCATAAGTCCATCTTGAAGATGCAATTTTAACAATAGCCATAAAATGAAGAAGTTGGGGTTGAGCTGCATGCAGTCATGAACAGACATTTGTGGTATCTGGTTGAAATTGCCAACTGTAGAATTCATAAGGTGATAGCACCTGCATAGATCAGAGACGGACAAAACAGAACAGTGATTTATCTGGGAACGAGAGAGTCACCTCCGGGGATCTTCCAGGAATATTTCAGAACAAGAATGCATTCTTTCGTTGTATTCTTCTCTGCAAGTCTCTCATGACCTCCTTCCCTTCTCTACATCACTCCTTGGGGATCGCTGACTCAGAAGGCAGGCAGGCTTTGTTTCCCCTGTGTTTGCATTGTGAACCTCGTCCTCTTAATTATAAATAATGAATACCCATTTTCGTTTTGACTTAACGTCCCTGGTAACAGAAACTCTCTGTTTGCTCTCTAGAGGTAACTCTGCTGAAGAAGATACCGATGACATCTAGCACGTCCTGGCTTTGCCTTCCTTATTCAAATCGACTGCGTATATTACTAAGAAATCCTTTGTTGAATGAATAATGCTGAAGTCAGGAGGCCTGCATGTGTGAGAGAGAGAGGAAATAGGAACACTTATCGCTTTAGTGGGATTATGCCACTTTCACACTCTCCTGTTTAACGTGTTATTAACCATTCTCCCTAGATCAACTATCCCTGTCTCCTTCTCTCTCCCTTTTGCTCCCTCCCCATCTTTCCTTCATCCCTCTTACTCCCCAAAGCTTAAGAATATGAGAGCTACAAGACCAGGAAATTTTTTTATTGCCACCTTTTTGCCTCGGTGAATACTTTAAGTCTTCTAGTTTTACCAACATTATATCCAGAATGCTTCCACTCAAGTGCTTCTTTAACTGTCAGCCACCTTACGTTATTATGACATTTTGTATAATAGCATGGTCAATATTTTCTATATTTTAAAAAGAAAAAGCAACAGAATTGCGTAACTTTGGAACCGTTTAGGCCACTGCTTAATTCGATATAAATATACAGTGTGCTAATCTGCACAAGGCATTCTTCTTCACATAGTACATTTGTTGATACATTTTATTCTCACCACAATCCAGGCAATGTACTTAAGCTTAATATGAATAAAAAATAAGGCAAGTAAACATTAACCTGACCTGATTCGTGAGAATCCTAACACTGGGAAAATTTAAATAAAGATCTTTGTATTAGTTTACTTTCACACTGCTATAAAAAATTGCCCGAGACTGAGTAATTTATAAAGAAAAAGGGTTTAATTGACTCACAGTTCCACATGGCTGGGGAGGCCTGAAGAAACTTACAGTCATGGCAGAAGGGAAAGGGGAAGCAAAGACCTTTTTCGCATAGGGGCAGGAAAGAGAGAGCTAGCAAGAGCAGGGAAAACTGCTTTATAAAACCATCAGATCTTGTGAGGACTATCTCACTATCACGAGAACGGCATGGGGGAAACAGCTCCAATGACCCAATCACTTCCCACTGGGTCCTTCCTTAGACGTGTGGGGATATGGGGATTACAATTCAAGATGAGGTTTGGGTGGGGACACAGCCAAACCATATCAATCCTAATTTCCCACATCTAAGGACTGTGAGAGCTGCTCCAAGAATACAGTGATTCTCGTTTGTGTATTTTATAACCCTGTGCTACCCAGAGAGACACACTTTTCTCTATAGTGCATACACATTTTTCTTACTTACTAAATCTAACATCTATTTCTCTTATAGCCACCAAATGAAAGTCTTCAATGTGTCAGTCACTGGACTCTGTCTTTAAATCTGCTCCAGTTTGCTTTACTGAAATTCTTTCACCAAGCAGCAGGTGAAAACAACTTGTGTTTTTCTCATCCTGAATCTGATGTAAACATCTTATGCAAATACATTCTGGATCTTCATGCCTTCATATTCTCTGGGGAAATGTAAGTCCTAGGTAAAATTTCACTTTCAATTATCCACACCTGGGAGAATTTTGGTTTAGAAGAAGAAGGGCTATGGAGAAGAGATTCTGAAGAAGATTATTGGATCTAAAGGACAGTGATTTAGTTGGCCAATCTCTCTGATATCCAAGCAATTGTCAGGACCTGTGTTGGTGGTTGGTGACAATCCCTAGAAATAAAGATGTCTGACAACTAAAATTTTAAAAAAGATAGCTGGCCATGGTGGTATGCACCTATAGTCCCAGCTACTCAGGAGGCTGAGACAGAAGGATTGCTTGAGCCCAAGAATTCAAGGCAGCAGAGAGCTACGATTGTGTCACTGCACTCCAGCCTGGGTGACAGAGTGAGACCTTGTCTCAAAAAAAAAAAAAAAGTCTAGATAAAAAAGGAGAAAAAACAAGAGAAAAAAGTCGTAGATAGTTAAAAAAAAAAATTGACGATGAGCACAAATAATAGAACGTAAGTATAAGAAAAATTCCAGCAGAAGTAAGGCTGTGATATGAGTGAAATTTAGACAGTAGAATGTCAAATATAAATTTTATTTGTATTTTATTTATTTTCTCCTCATGTGTATTGTTTTTGCTATTTCTTATGTGAAGTAACAATTAGTATGATTAGTAATAATTGTATATATCCATCCTTTATCAAATATTTAGATACCTGGCAATTTTAAGCTTGAAATAATTACAAAATAATTTAGGCTTCTTTTACGACTGAGGAAAAGTTTTATATTTGGATAATAATTTGCATTCTTTTTACCACTGAGAAAAAAAATTGAATTAATGGATTCATTGGGTTTTTATTAAGGCTCTAAATATGTAAAATGTGTTTGTTATTTGGTATTCCTGTGACTATCTTCAGTGTTATAAATAATAAAGTCTTTCCTTATATATTTAACCTAACAGGCAATTTTTTTTTTTTTTTTTTGAGATGGAGTCTCGCTCTGTCACCCAGGCTGGAGTGCAGTGGCGCGATCTCAGCTCACTGCAACCTCCGCCTCCCGGGTTCACACCATCCTCCTGCCTCAGCCTCCCCGGTAGCTGGGACTACAAGCGCCCACCACCATACCTGGCTAATTTTTTGTATTTTTAGTAGAGAGAGGGTTTCACCATGTTAGCCAGGATGGTCTTGATCTCCTGACCTCGTGATCTGCCCGCCTTGGCCTTCCAAAGTGCTGGGTTTACAGGCTGAGCCACTGCGCCCGGCAGAGGCAACTTTAAATGCATGAATAGTTTAGTTCACGAAAGGGAAAAAACATATGTGATTTACAGTAAAGATGCAATAGGTACATTCTCTTAAAAATTAGTATAGTTTTACGTAGTCCTGAACACTTTGTTTAAATGTCAAAGGATTATAAGAAATAAACTACCAGGATATGTTTTTAGGAATTCAAAGTAAGAATTAATAAGATGATAGGAATGTAATGGTGATATATTTTGTTCAACCCTCTTGAAAATGAAAAAGCAAACATGACAAGCCAGAATCTTACAGGCCATTTCTTAGGAAAAATTTGAGTCCTAATTCATGATAGAAATTGGAACAGAATTCTGCCATCCAGCACCCTTTCATGGTCTGAGCTGTGTGCTAATAAGAGGAGATGATAAAATAACAGTCAGTGTTGTACAGGCTTCTAACCATTCTTCTTACCACTTGAGTATGTCGACAGTATTCATTATCCCTGAGGAAAAAAAAAAGCTAATTCAAGTTACCAAATGCAACTTTAAAGATGTAAGTATGGGTTTTACCAAGCAATGTGCCATCTTCCACTGACAGGTTGTTGAATGTGTATTATTTTCTTTGACTCTGACAATAACTCTTAGTTGGTGTCATTATCACACAGATTGGAGGAAAATGGCATTAAAAGCAGAAGGGACTTACTCAAGTTGACTCCTCTCCCACAGTTGAAGCTGAATTCTAAGTAAAAATCAGAACTAAAAATAATTGGCCCCATGCCAAAGCACTGGAGCGGGGAAGAAGCAAGAATTGTGCAAAATAATTGCCTTCTAAACAAAATGCTTTATGAATTGCAAAATGCTAATCTCTCCACATATTTCAAGAAAGACCCTGTCTTTAGGTTTTGTAAGTTTTTCTGTTGTTTATGTTTTTCACTCTCTCTCATTCTCTCTCTTTGTGTCTCTGTCTCTGTCTCTCTCTGTATGTCTCTGTCTCTGTCTCTCTCTCTCTCACACACACACACACACACACTTCTCTGGAATTTCATGCCCTTCCTTATTCTTGTTTCACCTTCTTTCTCTCTTGTTTTCACCCCTTTCTTTCTCGTTCCAATGACTTCTCACTCCTGAAAGTCTTTGCCCTCTGGTAAATTATCTTTTCCTCTTTTTTAATACCCCCCCTCCTATGAGCATACTCGACTCTTGACAATATCGAAATATTTCTTTCAATTCTGTGGCATCCTGCTTGGCTTGCCCATTAAGTATGTCTCTAAAGCTCCTTAGAAATGCAATGTTGATTTCTTTCCCCATGTTTACTCCTTATAGCATAAATATCCGGATTAGTGAGGCTGCTTAATCTTACAAATAACCTCGGAATTGCCATATGTCTTTATCCTATGGCTCAATTCATCTCTGTACTACTAGATGCTCTTAGCCACTGTTCATTCCTTTAGAGTAAATGATTCACCCTCACTGTGTCCCCTGGCCAATTATCTACTCCTTTGTCTCTGTGTTAAGTGGTAAAATTTCTCCGGGTCCTGTACTAATTATTTTTTGCATTCTTTACCACTTATTTGTAATGGGATATATTCTGTGCATGACAACACAGAACTATCACATATTTCCTGAAGCAGGTTTTTTCTGTTCTCTTTCTCTTTTTCTCTCTATTTCTCTCCATCACTAGCTCCTTTGGAGAAGGTAGCTGCCATAATTTCCAAGCCTAGGAGTTTCTACCAAGGGCATCTACTTTCTAGGAGTTACTTCTACCATCTAGGCTGGGCATGGTGGCACATGCCTGTAATCACAGCACTTTGGGAGGCTGAGGCGAGCGGATCACTTGAGGTCAGGACTTCGAGACCAGCCTGGCCAACATGGCGAAACCCCGTCTCTACAAAAATACAAAAATTAGCTGAGTGTGGTGGCACATGCCAGTAGTGGAATTGTGGAAGACCACCTATTATGGACTGAACTGTGCTTCTCTCCTGCCCTCAAATTCATATGTTAAAACTAATCCTCAATGTGACTATACTCGGAGATAAAGACTCTAAGGAGGTAATTCAGTTTCCATTAGGTCATGAAGTCATAGACCTAATCCAATAGGACTAGTTTCCTTATTAGAGAATAGAAAAAGACACCAGGAAGGCATGCACATAGAGAAAAGACTATGTGAGGTCCAAGAGCATTAGCTCATGCCTGTAATTCTGGCACTTTGGGAGGCTGAGACAGGTAGATCTCTTGAGTCCAGGAGTTCACGACAAGCCTGGGCAACATGATGAAACTCTTGCTCCACAAAAAATTTAAAAGAAAAAGTTTAGCTGAATGTGGTGGTACACGCCTGTAGTCCCCACCACTTGGGAAGCTGAGGTGGGTGGATCACTTGAGCCTGGAAGGTGGAGGCTGCAGTGAACCATGATCATGGAACTGCACTATAACTTGGTTGACAGAAAAAGACCCTGTCTCAAAAAAAAAAAAAAAAAAATAGAAAAAATAACCACATGAGGACACAGGGAAAAAGGGAGAAGATGGCCATCTACAAACCAGGAAGAGAGACCCCTTATCGAAAACCAACCCTATGAACACTACGATCTTGGACTTTCATGTTCTAGAACTGTGAGAAAACAACTGTTTGTTTTTAAGCCATCCAGTTTCTGGGATTCTGTTATGACATCCTGAGTTGACTAAGACATGTGGCATAAAGTGTCTCAGAGTTTCACACTTGTCACCATATGTAATTCAACAAAAACAACTCCATTTCAGACAATTTTCACTTATCATCTCTTTATCATTGGGTCCTGTACCAGTGGTATGTCATGTCCCTGTAATCTAAAAGGAGCTCTCTTGAAAGATGAAATGGTATTTAATGAGAGACTGTGACCATTCATTGTCCTAAAATAGGTTCCTGGTCAGTGCAAACCAGATCCACTACTAGTGTCAGCAGCAGAATATTTTTCTAATGGTTATGTTCCAATCTTCCTTCTGGAGGAGTTGAAAGTGGGTCAACTGTTGGGAAAAAATTGGATATTCGCCTCTGATATGGTTAGGCTTTGTGTCCCCACCCAAATCTCATCTTTAATTGTAATTCCCATAACCCCCATAATCCCCACGTGTCAAGGGAAAGACCAGGTGGAGGTAGCTGAATCATGAGGGGCAGTTTCCTACACGCTGTTCTTGTGATAGTGAGTTATCACTAGATCTGATGGTTTTATAGGGAGGTTTTTCCCCATTCATTTAGCATTTCGCCTTCCTGCCGCCTTATGAAGAAGGTGCCTTGCTTCCCCTTCCCCTTTCCCTTACACCATGACTGTAAGTTTCCTGAGGCCTCCCCAGCCATGCTGAACTATGAGCTGATTCAACCTTGTTGCTTTATAAATTACCTAGTCTCAGGTACATCCTCATAGCAGTGTGAGAACGGACTAATACAGCTTCTTTTTATAGCATTTGTCTGTGGACATGGAGATTGCTACACCATTTGTTGTTAACTATAAGGATATTGTGTGCTAGAAATCACCTTGGAATATCAGTGATATACTTCTTGTTGGGTAGTGATAGGCAAAAAAAAATACTCTTCTGTTATTGTCTTGATGAGATTTGTTTTGAGAGCACTTTAAGTTGAATTAGAAATTTGACCTTTACGTGGAGTGGGAGATTACAGTACATTAGAGGTATTTCAAGGACAGTAATATTTATTCAATTGTCTAGTTTCCCTGAGTAATGGGAAATATGACGTAAGACATTCATAATCTAAATAATGTATTATACCTTCCTCCCTCTGTGTTAAATACTTAAAAATATGAGTTGAACAAAATATACTATGGGCATATAAACCCAACAAAATGTCATAGTTGTCATGACATCCATCCAAGGAGCCATTACTCAGATTTCACTGACCATTTTCAGAATGACAAGATATGTTATTTTCCACATATTATTAGGGGATGCATAACTCCAGTGTTTCCAGTTTGATTTGTCAAAAGTACAAAACAGAGTCTCATTATCATCAGTGGGTTTCCTATGTTGCCTATGCCTTGCCATTCTGGGGGTTTTATTCTCTTGAGGCATCAACTTGTATTGTCCATATGGTATTCACTCCAGAATGCATGAGAGCCAGAACTAAGACAGTGCTCCAAATAACAAGTGTTCTGTTAAGGCTGGCACCAGCAAAGCCAAATGCTGTTCACCCAGATGGTCTAATGTAAAGGACAATATAGCAGTCAAGTTCATGAAAACAAGAAGAGTAGATTTTGAACTGAGCATCCAAAAATCTGAAAGCCCCAAAAGCTATTTTAGCTAACAACTAACTAGCTAGATAGCTAGATAGATAATAGATAGAGTGACAGATCATTCTATTTATCCATTATCTTAGATAGATAATAGATAAATCTATTTATTAATTATCTTAGATAACGATAAATCTATTTATTATCTTAGATAATGATAAATCTGTTTATCAATTATCTTAGATAATGATAAATCTGTTTATCAATATCTTAGGTAATGATAAATCTGTTTATCGATTATCTTAGGTAATGATAAATCTGTTTATCGATTATCTTAGATAATGATAAATCTGTTTATCGATTATCTAAGATAATGATAAATCTGTTTATCGATTACCTTAGATAATGATAAATCTGTTTATCGATTACCTTAGATAATGATAAATCTGTTTATCGATTACCTTAGATAATGATAAATCTGTTTATCGATTACCTTAGATAATGATAAATCTGTTTATCGATTACCTTAGATAATGATAAATCTGTTTATCGATTACCTTAGATAATGATAAATCTGTTTATCGATTACCTTAGATAATGATAAATCTGTTTATCGATTACCTTAGATAATGATAAATCTGTTTATCGATTACCTTAGATAATGATAAATCTGTTTATCGATTACCTTAGATAATGATAAATCTGTTTATCGATTACCTTAGAAAATGATAAATCTGTTTATCGATTACCTTAGAAAATGATAAATCTGTTTATCGATTATCTTAGATAATGATAAATCTGTTTATCGATTATCTTAGATAATGATAAATCTATGTATCATTTCAGGTAGATTATTCTATTTATATATTATCTATCTATTATTCTATTTGTCTATTAATTTATTTTTAAGAGATAAATAGAATAATAGCTCCATTTACATCTATATTCTGATAGAGAGATAGACACAAAAATAGACAAAAAAATAGATGACAGATAGACAGTATAGATAGATGATAGATAACATCTATTTATATCAAGGTAGATAGATAGGTAGATAAAGCAATCATACATCTATATCCAGATAGATAGATAGAATGATAGGTGGTGGATATCTAGATCATGATAGATAGATAGACATCTTCAGATCTACAAATATAGATGTAGACTTTTTATAGATAGACATAGACATAAATATACAGATATAGATTTACAGATGTATATATATATATACACAGATATAGATAGATATGGACAGACAGAGATAGAAAGATATGTGTACAAATGTGTGTGTGTATTTCAAGTGACTATTTTATTACTTTGTGGTATGATTGTATCTGCCTTATTCAACAATTCTTTTTTTATTTGTTTGTTTTTGTTTTTGCTTTAGTTTTTGTTTTTGAGATGGAGTTTCGTTCTGTTGCCCAGGCTGGAGTGCAGGGGCGTGATCTCGGCTCACTGCAACCTCCGCATCCCAGGTTCAAGCTATTCTCCTGCCTCAGCCTGCTGAGTGGCTGAGATTACAGGTGCCTGCCACTATGCCCGGCTAATATTTTCTATTTTTAGTAGAGACGGGGTTTCACCATGTTGGCCAGGCTGGTCTCGAACTCCTGACCTTGTGATTCACCTGTCTCAGCCTCCCAAAGTGCTGGGATTACAGGCGTGAGCCACTGCACCCAACAATTCTTAGTGGCAAATACATTATAGCTTAATTTGATCCTTTATCCAGCGTAGATGGATTGCAAGAAAGTTCTCTCTCAAGAACACTTGCCCCATTAGGAGAAATTATATTAATTATTTATCATCAGTGGAGAAATTGTGTGTCACCTTTTGTTTTGTATTTTGTGGCAACATTTCTCAGCATATTTTATGATCTATCCATGGTTTAGCCTCATGTGTGGAATTAGGACTATAGCAGGTGGTTACTGATTATGGGGTAGAGATACATGTAAATTAATAAATGCAATACATAGTAATAACTATTATGATCATGTTGAGGCAGACATGAAGCTCACTGAAGGTGTAAAATTTTAAAAAGTGATAGGCCAGGTGCAGTGGCTCAAACCTATAATCTCAGCAGTTTGGGAGGCTGAGGCAGGAAGGTTTCTTGAGCTCAGGAGTTTGAGACCAGACTGCGCTACATGGTCTCTACTCTGTTTCTACCAAATATTAAAAAATTTAGCCAGGCATGGTGGTGTGTACCTGTAGTCCCAGCTACTAGTGAGGCTGAGGCAGGAGGATTGCTTGAGCCCAGGAGATCGAGGTTGCAGTAAGCTATGATTGCACCACTGCACTCCAGCCTGGGCAACAGAACAAGACCTGGTGAATGGGTCAGGAGATACTCAGAGTGGAAAAGCTGACGAGGGTAGATTCGACTGAAATGTGCTATGTCCAATGAATGAATGAATGTACTAAGTAATATTAAGGATTTTTAGTACTGGTTAATATTTGTGTGGGATTGGTTTACATGTAAATGTAGTATTGACTTACTACAGTTGATCGAGAAATTACTAATACTTGCTTATATGCATGTACTGTAGGCTGTTTAGTACTGTATGGTTCATATATGCACTATGTACAATCAAGCATTGATAGTACTATATATTATTCATGGTGAATAGCAACAATGCACGAAGTACATAAAAGTATTAATGTGTCAGTATTAATGGTCAATACTTATATAGTACTTAAAATTCATGACGAATAGAATACAGAGAGTAGTTTAATTAGAATCTCAGCTTTGGCCGGGTGTGATGGCTCACGCCTGTAATCCTAGCACTTTGGGAGGCCAAGGCGGGTGGATCAGGAGGTCAGGAGATCGAGACCATCCTGGCTAACACGGTGAAACCCCATCTCTACTGAAAGTACAAAAAATTAGCTGGGCCTAGTGGCAGGCGCCTGTAGTCCCAGCTACTCAGGAGGCCGAGGCAGGAGAATAGTGTGAACCCGGGAGGCAGAGCTTGCAGTGAGCAGAGATCACACCACTGCACTCCAACCTGGGCAATGGAGCAAGACTCCATCTCAAAAAAAAAAAAAAAAAAAAAAGAATCTCAGCTTTGGGTGTTGATGGTGAAGCTGGAGTGCTTTTTCTCTGAGTTGCCCTGGGGAGAGGGTTCTTCATTTCTGGTTTACAAGACCAGTGTATTGGGCTGTACTACAAGGGCAGTTTCATTTAAGCAGTTTATTTTCGATTAGGGAAATGAGTGGTATTAGGGCAAGAATAGTAGAGAAATATATTATGGATGCTATCTGTCCAGTGATAATGAAGGCCAACTGGCTGTTCTCCAATTCATGTGAGGGCCAATAGGTTGGTGACTAAGAATCAGAACATATATTGACTTAGTGGGTGGAATATTATGCTTTGTTGTTTGGATGTGTGAAGTGCAGGAATGACTGCCAGAATAAGAATAGATAATAGAAAGGCTAATACACCTCCTAGTTTATTGGGGATAGATAGTAAGATTCCATATGCAAATAAAAAGTATTACTCTGATTTAATTTGGGGTGGGGTGTTTAGGGGGTTGGCTAAGGTGTAATTATCTGGGTCACTCAAGAAATCAGGTGAAAATAGTACTAGCATTGTTAAAAGAAGGAAGAGGAAGATTACACCTAGGATATCTTTGATTGTATAGTAAGGGTGGAAGGTAATTTTATCGAAGTGTGATGAAATTCCTGAGGGGTTATTAGACCCTGCTTCATGGAGGAATAGTAGGTGAAGCATTGCTAGGGCTACAGTGATAAAAGGTGAGATGAAATGAAAGGTGAAGAATCGTGTGAGAGTGGCTTTGTCAACTGAAAATCCGCGTCAGATTCATTGAACAAGGTCAGCCCCGATCTTGTCCATGGGATGGCTGATAGTAGATTTGTAATCACTGTAGCACCTCAGAATGATATTTGGCCTCATGGAAGTACATAGCCTATAAATGCTGTTACTATGGTTGTGAGCAGGACAATAATGTCAATGTTTCAGTTTTCTAAGTATATGAATGAGCCATAATATAAGCCTCGGCTAAAGTGTAGGAAGAGGCAGATGAAGAATGTTGAAGCGTCATTAGTGTGGAGATAGCGGATAATTCAGCCATAGTTCACATCTCGATTAATATGGGTCATTGAAGAGAAGGCAGTTGTGGTGTCTGGCGTGTAGCGTATGGCCAGGAATAGCCCTGTGATGATTTGAAGGAATAATCAGGTGCCAAGAAGTGAGCAGAGGTTTCATCATATAGAGATATTAGATGGAGTGGGGAGATTGATGAGTGAGTAATTAATAATTTTTATTAGTGGATTTGTTTTCCTTATTATAGTCATTAGTGTTCTTGTGGTTGAAGTACAACGATAGTTTTTCAATCATTAGTCATGGTTATAACCCATGTGGGAATAATGACATATGCTTTATTCTTGTTAAGTAGTCTTTTGGTTATGAGATTTGTAGGTTTTTCTTCTAAACCTTCTTCTATTTATGGGTGGTTAGGGTTAATTATTAGTGGTCCTGTAGGTTGCATTATTGTGTTCAATTATGGTGGGGCTTTTATAGGCCTAATAGTCTTTTTGATTTATTTGGGAGAGATGACGGTTGTTTTTTGTCATACTATGGCGATTGCTATTGAGGAGTACCCAGAGGCGTGAGGATCAGGTATTGAGGTTTTAGGGAGTTTCTTATTGGGTTTAGTAATAGAGTTGATGCTAATTTGGTGAACAGCTGAGTATGATGGGTTGCTGGTCATAGTTAATTTTAATAACATGGGAAGTTGAGTGATTTTTGATGGTGAGGGGTCAGGGTTGATTCGTGAGGATTCTATAGGTGCGGGTGCTTTATATGATTATGGATGTTGACTGGTGGTAGTTGCTGGTTGAACATTATTTGTTGATGTTTATGTTGTGACTGAAATTACTCGGGGTAATAGATTATATAATTAAAAGTAGAGTTTAAAAGGATGGAATGAAGAAAGAGAGGAAGTAAAATTTAATTAGGCCTTTTTGAGTAGTTATAGTAGAGGAGGCTGCGACTCCATTAAGTCACATTGGACTCCATTAAGTCCATCAAACAATAGAGAATAAATTCTTTTGGGGTACTGAAGACAAGAAGAAGTCTTCTACAGGAAGCATTTGAAGGCACTGAGGCACATCTATTGTGCTGTGTCCAGGCACATTTTTGCAGCATCTATAATGTATCTGAAAGCAGAAAGATCTCAATACTGGAGTGTTCTGTATAAAAACGTCTAAAACTTACCATTTCCACAACCAGCATCCAAATGGTATTTTGGGGCTTTTATTTGTTTGTTTGCTTTCTTTCTATTTTCTTTTGAAAGTGAGCAGCTTAAAAGATACTAGTGTGAGGCGAAGCTTGGTGGCTCAAATCTGTAATCCCAGCGCTTTGAGAGGGAAAGGCAGGAGGAACGCTTGAGGCCAGGAAACTGAAATCAGCCTGGGCAACATAGTGACACTATGTTTCTACAAAACATTTTAAAAATTAACCAGGTGTGGTGGTGAGCACCTGTGGTCCCAACTACTCAGGAGGCTGAGGCACAAGGATGGCTTGGGCCAGGAAGTTCGAGGCTACAGTGAGCTGAGATTATACGACTGCACTCCAGCCTGGACAACAGAGCAAAGCGCTGTCTCAAAAACAAACAAACAAACAAACAAACCATACTAGCTGAGTAAGGCCACAAGAATCGGATCAGGATCAATGATAGAAATTGAAAAGGTTGTCCACAAAAGCCACTATGGAGGCAATAGTGCAATTCAGAGATAAGGAATGTCTACAGTCAGAGGGAGTATGGAGTCATGACTGCTTAGGAGAGTATTTTGAGATGGGTAGACAAGAAAGGGAGCATCAACCATCCATCATTACTGGAATCCCACCAAGGAAATTCTTCAGCCCAAACCACAGCTGCCTTAAGACTCAGATAGGCAAGGAAAGTGAAGCGGCTGCATCCTCTGAAAGGCAGAGACATAACTCCGACGCAGCCATGTGTGGTCCATGCTCTCATTCGTATCACAGAATCAATACTTGACCTTCATTTTGTTTTTCCATTAAGAAAGATTTTACGTTTTTTACTTTGCTTTCTAGTACTTCATTCAATCAGGAATACAGCACAATGTGGACCACCGACTAGATGGGCATTAGAGCAGTGGTCCTCAAGTGGGGCCTATTGTGCCCCCCGCCCCCTACCAGGAGACATTTGACAATGTCTGAAAACATTTTTTGTTGTCAATAAAAAAGATGGGGTAGGTCCTACTGGCATCTTGTTGGTTGAGGCCACGGATGCTGCTAAACATCTTACATTGCCCGGCACTGCCACCACCACAAAGGCATATCCACTTCAATAAAAAGAATGAAACCATGTCCTTTGCAGCAAGAAGGATGCAGCCAGAAGCCATTATTCTAAGTGAATTAATGTGAAAATGGAAAATCAAATACCACGTGTTCTCACTAATAAGTGAGAGCTGAACATTGAGCACACATGAACACAAAGATGGGAACAATAGACAGTAGGGATTCCAAAAGCGGGGAGAGAAGGAGGGGAGCGTCATTTGAAACAAAACAAAACTAAACTAAACTAACAAACAAAAACAAAAAAACTACCTATTTGGTGCTATGTTCACTTTTTGGGTGACAGGATCAATAGAAGCCCAAACCTCAGCATCATGCAATAAACCCTTGCCACAAACCTGCACATGTAATCCCTGAATCTAAAGTTTAAAAATTCAATATTGGTTTCAAATGCCGATGATGATGAGGCAGAGAAACCCTGTTCTAGAAGTTTAACAGCTTTTCCGGTTGATGCCAAATCACTGATTGTATGGGTGGACTTATGGCATCCAAATGATTTAGAATCTGAGACACATTAAACTAACCTTAGAACCCGGGAGCACAAGTGTGAGTGAGTCATGTGACCTTTGCAGGTTTCTAACTTTGTGCATCTGTTGCTTAGTGTCTCATAGAAGAATGGGCTTCTGAACTAGGAATGACTGCATTTCTTAGGGGACACCCACTTTTCCTGCTCATTGCTCAGTGCTTTTCAGCAGGGTGGGTACATACCATTAAAAAAAATAAAACAAAACCTACACCCACACTTATTTTAGAGACAAAGATCTTAAGGCAAATAACAAGACCCATCTAGGGCAAATGAGAGTCTGCCTCAGTCCAAGTTCTTCGTGTTTCTTTCTTAGCAACAGATAGAACAGATAATCCACTGGTCCATAATAGCTTCCCAAGACGCTGGGAGTCAGTATCTAATTTCCGGTTATGCCCCAAGATCAAAATGGAATGGGAGCTGGGCATGGTGGTGCGTGCCTGTAGTCCCAGCTACTTGGGAGGCTGAGGCAGGAGAATCGCCTGAGCCCCAGGAGTTTGAGGGTGCAATGAGCTGAGATCGCACCATTGCACCCCAGCCTGGACAACAGGAGTAAAACTCTGTCTCAAAAAAAAAAAAAAAAAAAAAAAAAAATGAGGGGGAGGGAATGGAAAATGCCAAAGAGTATGCAGCTTTGAAGACCTCACTGGAGACAATGTTTGAACAACCCAACCTGAATATGTTCAACTATCTTGTTGACCCCTGCCTCTGTTTATTTTTATTTTTTTTAATTTGATTCCAAGTCTGGTTTTCTAAAATTTGTTTAAAGATGCATGTGTCAACATATATATGTTTTACATACATGTATATAATGTACTTTATATGCTTATACAGAAAATGCTATGTAAACTCTTTAGAGACCAAGGGCAAACTTCTTTGTCTCTAAAGAGTTTCTGAAGGTTCATTGAAAGTCAACTGATAAAATGCAGATTAATCAGAGAAAAGGCATGCAAATTTATTTAATGTGTATACACAGGGGCCTTTAGAATAAATACCCCAAGATACATAGGAAAACGTCCATTTTTAGAAATAAGATTGGACCAAAAGGGCCTGATCTAAAGCTAATGGATGGAGTGGGAAAACCCAGCCAGGCCTGTCTGTCTAGACTCTTTTTGTCCTCTCTGAGCATTCTTTCTTCCTTCTGGGTGTGGGGCAGGACCCTCTCTGGAATGGGGGGTCTTATGACATACAGTCAAACAAGGTAGGTCCGGGAATTTCTTCATGGCCAGTTTCTACACAGAAAGTTAGGGTCATGTTTCTAGGTTTTATGGCTGGCTTTGGGGAAATGGGGTTCTGATTTCTAGGACCCACCTTGAGGAAGAGGGATTCTAGTTTTTATGGTGCCTCAAGGGAAAATGCAACCAAGAGACAGGAGGGCAGAAGATGATCAGAGAGAGCTGCTTCTGTGGCCTGTATTTTGGGTCTTGTTTTCTAACCTCCAACAAGAATATACTTGCTATTGCATTTATCTATTACAAGAACTAGCAGAGCATTCATAAAAGGAGCAAATTTATTTCTGGAAAGCATGGAAGTAGATTTTCTTACACTTTAAGCTTGCTATTTATCCTTCCAAGTTCATTGAAAGAACAAAGCCTCTCTATCAATCATTGTTTACTCATGCCTTGACAAATATTAAGTATCAGGAAAGAACTCGAATCTAGATGAAGGATATTGGAATGGTGTCTCTAAAAGCAAAGGACCTTCATTTTTAACAACAACAGGCAAAACAAAACAAAATTAGCAGGTTCTAATAACCAACTTCTTAGACTAATTTGCTCAGAAATTTCACTTCTTGTATCTTTCATTCATAACAGTCCAGGGAAGTGTTCAGATACCTCCCCCAGTTTGAAGATGTCATAAATGAATCTTGGAAATTTGCTAATTACTCTGAGGCTAAAATCTCAGGAGAAAACAAGATGTAAAATTCCCTTTCTTCCTCTAAAGTAGCCTCTTTGGAGTCACTAAGATAACACCATGTCCATATGCTCAAATGCTTTGTTTGAAGTTACTGAGATAGACCATCAACTTCTGTGGCTGTTTCTCTTCCCTTAACATCTGTATGAGAATCTGTAATCTGTAATACACTGTTTATTGACTCAACTTTTCATTAGAACCACTGTAGAAAGAAATGTCATTGCCTCCTCCCCTAATTTTTGAAAGTTAAAAGGAGGAAATCATTTCCCCCTGTCTCTATAGATGCTGTTAGGTAGACAGCAGTTGGAAAGAAGAAAGAAACAGAACTTTTAAGACATATTTTTATACGTTCATGTTTCCTTATTTATTTCTTGCCCAATGTATTATATAAGGCAAAGGATGTTTACTTCTTTCCTTAGTACGAAACAAAAATGGCTGTATGATGAAAAATTTCCAAATCACATGAGTGCAAAAATGGACACTTTTGACATAAAAGATCTTTCTTTTTATTTTATGTTATTATTTTGGTGGGGGAGGATAGGGTCTCACTCTGTCACCCAGGCTAGAGTGCAGTGGCACAATCATAGTTCATTGCAGCCTCCATCATGACTGGCTAATGTTTGTATTTTTCATAGAGATAGGATCTTTTCTTGTAACCATGCTTGTTGTTTTAACTTTTTGTCTATGGCTGCTTTCATGCTACACTGGAAGAGTTTGTGGCCTGTTGGCCAATAAAGCCCTAAATATTGATTATAGGAAAACGACGGCAACAGTAACAACAAAATAAAACCTGTAGTAGTATGCAACTCAGTACCTCTTCTATACATTTTATTGAGAAGTATAGAACATGTTGACGTTTGAAGTTACAGTATCTATTGCAAAGACAAAGAAGAAAATGCCTCTTTGCTTTCTGAAGGTTCATTTACAATCACTGACAAAAGGCAGATTAATAGCAGAAAAGACACACAAATTTATTATGGTGCACGGAACTCTTATGAAATAGAATATCTCAAAGAAATGGCCAGATGGTTATTGCTTTCATACCATCTTGAGTTTACAGAAAGAATGGGGGCTTGGGTCCTGGCAACACAGCTTATAAGAGGAGAGAAGAGGAGGCCTGGCCAGCAAAAGTGGTCTTGTTATGCAGATGAAACCTCCCAGATAGCAGCCCTTGGAGAGAATAGATGGTAAATGTCTCTTTCAGACCTTTAAAGATGTCAGTCTCTCAGTTCCTCTTTCTTAAATCCCAACAAGGGAGTCCATCAAAGAAAGCCGGCTGCCTCAATGCACACTTTCTCCACAGATGCAAATCTCCTCCACAAAAAACAGCTTTTCTGCTATTCTTGTGTTTCTAGCACTTCTGACTAGTCATCTGGACATATATCAATGAAGTGTGTTTTGGAGTAAACTTTTTTTATTTCCTTTACTACCTTGGAAGCCAGCAGGTTTAATTACTTTCCACAAAAGACAGGCAACACTGTGATTACCATTTCATTCACATAACCAATATTATTTCATAGCTTTCTGTGAAAGAAAAGAAATAAGTGAAAGCATAGGTAAAAAGAAAAAACTGATCACTATGCTTTCTGAATGTTTATAATATTTTAAACATTTTATTCATATTGAAATAACATAGATGACAGATTTTGCAAAAACAGTGTAGAGAGATTCTGTGAAACTGTAGCAGGACGAGCTGCAGACAAAACCTCTCAGACACCGAGTTGTAGAAGGAAGGGCTTTATTCAGCTGGGAGCATCGGCAAGCTACTGTCTTAAAATCCAAGCTCTCTGAGTGCACAATTTCTGTCCCTTTTAAGGGCTCATAACACTGAAGATTTCACATGAAAGGGTCGTGATTGATTTGAGCAAGCAGGCGGTACGTGACAGGGGCTGCATGCACCGGTGGTCAGAGAGAAACAGAACAGGGCAGGGAGTTTCACAATGTTCTTCTATACAATGTATGGAATCTATGAATAACATCGGTTTCAAAGTTATGAGTTGATTTTTAACTACTAGGTTTAGGTCAGGCAGGCCCAGGCCTGGTTTTGGGCCTGGCGCCCGACTGCCTGTCTTTGGTTTTACTTTTTTGTTGTTTCTTCTTAAAACAGGTACTGAGTATAAAACAGTATAAAATAATATGAGAGGGTCTCTCTCTTGCTTCAAAGCCATTATACACTTTTGACTAATAATGATAGTTTACATAACAGTAGGACATTGCAGAGGAAAGTGAACTCTTATACACTGTTCTTGGGGATGTAAGCTAGTACAGCCAGTATGGAGAATAGTATGGAAGTTCCGCAAAAACTGCCAATGAACTACCCTATAATCCAGCAATCCCACTAGTGTGTATATACCCAAAGGAGAAAAAAAAATCAATATATAAAAGGGGTAATTGCACCCCATGTTTATTGTAGCACTATCCACAATAGTCAAGATACAAAATCAACCTAAGTGTCCATTGCTGGTTGAATGGAAAAAGAATATGTGGTGTACATATGCCATGGAATACTATTCCGCCATTAAAAAAGAAGAAAATTCTGTCATTTGTAGCAGCGTGAATGAGCCTGGAGGACATTATGTTAAGTAAAATAAGCCAGGCACAAAAAGATAAACGCCAATTTTGTCACTTATATGTGGACACTAAAGAAGATCTTATAGTAGTGGAGTGACATGATGGTTACTAGAGGAAGAGAAGACAGGGGAGATAGGGAGAGATATGTTAAAGGATACAAAATTGTGTTGTCTTTAGATTCAAAGTAAAACAAAACAGAACCCTCAGAATATCTCTTAAGTAATTGTGTAAGTATTCTTAAATCCAGTCTATTTCAGCACCATTTTGGAAAATTTTTATTTATTATTATATCTTAACCATGTAATCCAATATCACTGCATAGTAATTTTAATACTGCTGATAACAAGGCAGTACGTAATAAGTCAGTTTATCTAGTGAGTACTGAGTCTGAGACAATTTCAACCAAACTAATTTTTAAGCTCACTTTTGATGATTGAAACACTATCTTTTCTAAAGCATTACTATACACTGCCAAATTTGGGAATAGATGCACCAATACATCTTTGGGAGAGTTTTATAGATACATGCCATTTTTAAAGAATTTATCCTTTTTTTTTTTTTTTTTTTTTTTTTAACAAGGACGGAGTTTCCCTATGTTGCCCAGGCTGGCCTCAAACTCCTGGACTCAAGCTATTCTCCCATCTCGGCCTCCCAAAATGCTGGGATTACAGGCATAAGCCACCATGCATGGACTAATACATGACAGTTTTAAAGATCTGAAGGATTCTGAGGTTGTAGCCCTCATATTCCCATTTATCTCATATTTCCTGCAGTGTAAAAATCAGGTAAATCTACAGGATGGCCATGGACTAGGCAAATTCAAACAAGTACTAGCCATAATTACAATTTTTGTATTAGATTTGATATTCTGTTTTTCTGAACACAGATGAACATAGGCTTAGTTACATGGTATGCAATCATTGCTTGGTGGAATGTATTATTTTCGATTTCTTATAGGATGAAGAATTAAAAAGAGTTTCCATCAGTTGGAAGAGAAATCAGTTGACATTCAGTCTCTCTTCCCGAATGCATTGTCTTCTCTTCTGCCTTATGTTATAGCAAGGGCCTGGGCTCCCTCCATATGCTACCATCATATTAACATGCTACGTCTATGGCATCATACTATTTAGACTAGAAGCTCAAGGAGTGACCATTGGCCAGGCATGGTGGCTCACACCTCTAATCTCAGCACTTTGGGAGGCTACGGCAAGAGGATCACTTGAGTCCAGGAGTCTGAGACCAGCCTAGGCTACACAGCAAAGTCTCACCTCGACAGAATTAAAAATAAAGCACTAGTTGTGTGTAGCGGCATGTATATGCGGTCCCAAGCTACTCAGGAGGCTGAAGTGAGAGAATTGCTTGAGCCCAAGAGGTCAAGGTTGCAGTGAGCTATGATTCTCACCACTGCATTCCAGCAGGGGTGATGTAGCAAGACCCTGTATAAATAGATAAATAAAAGAATCAAAAAGAAAATTGTGTCATTCATACAATGGAAAACTAGGTAATCAGAAGATCTGACAAATTTATATGAGCAGACATGGAAAACTGCAAGTCATAATTTAGACATAATATGATCCCAATCATTTTTTTAGATAGAAATGTATTGCATATTGATACACAGGAGGGAAGGATATGCAGAATGTCAGGATGGACACTGAAATGTTGACGATGACTCATTCTGAAGAGAGGAGTAGGACTGGGGAGGACAGGGAATAAATTCTGTAACACTGCAATCCTTTCCATGGGAATTTAATCATACAACTAATAAGAGTGCAGACTAAAAATATAAATGTACTAACGAATTCCAGATTCAATTTTTTAAAGATCCAACAATGTTTTTAGCAACACCAGCAACACTAAATCAAACACATACTCTCTCAATGTGACTATTATGAAAAGAAGGCTTTCACTGAAATGTATAGAATTTTTGTCACTTTTTTTCCTTAAGTAATTTTATTTTATTTATTTATTTTATTTTTTCACTATTATTTTAGGTTTGGGGGTACATGTGAAGGTTTTTTATATAGGTAAAGATGTGTCACAGGGGTTTGGTATACAGATAATTTCAACACCTAGGTATGAAGCCCAGTACTGAATAGTGATCTTTTCTGCTCCTCTCCCTCCTCCCCTTTACCCCTTTGCAATTTTAATTTTAACCATATAGTTAGAGCCATAAATTTAAATTATTTAACGTTTTTTTCTGAAAAGTGGAAAATGTCTACTTGTAGAGTTTTACATAGACAGATAAATAGTTAAGATTTTTTAGTCATATGGTTAGGATAAAACTTATTTTAAGCAAAAGACAGATGAGCTTAGCTAAGCCATCTGATCTCAAAGGGTAGGATGAGTCATGAAAGTAAGGAGTTTTTTTGTCAAAACCAAGTTGAAGTTCGTTGTGGTAATGCACACATCTTCTACAAGGTCTGGGAATCAGAAGTAGTGGGTATAGAGAATAAAACACATCACGCCATCACCAGAAAACTGCTGAAATGTAATGCATATAATCTGAACATGACTCATCTTCAGGCCACATGGCATGGAGTCGTAATTTCATTATGAATTTAAGCAATTTTGCGCAAAAAGAATGTGGACAGAGCTCAGTAACCCAACATCTTAGAAGTTAAGCAAAACATCTCCCGGTCTACAGATCCAGCTTTGCAAAAAGGTCTTATAAACCACCAGGTAACATTGTCTTCCAGCATACTTTAATATCTTTGGGTTTATTTAGTTTGGGACCCAGTAATTTATCTTAAAGGAAAGCATTTTACTTAACTTGGCCGGTAAATTATCTTAAAGAACACTACTTACCCTCCGGAAGAGACAACAATGGTTGTTTGATGAAAAATGTCTGTGTCAGATGAATATACCCAAAGCATTGACACAAGAACCTTTGCTTTGAGAACATGCCACTCTTTGGAGATTATTTTCTCTGCTTGGATTCTGTACTTTCCAAAAGTTTTTAGCTCATTGAGTTACCTTTTATTTTGATTCTATGACTTGTCACTTGCTTCCTTTATTTCATATAGGGTCAACAAGGATTGAATGATCTGAATGCTTTCTCTCCATTTCTCTCTCTTTGCTTTTGAGTTTAGAAGATTTTTAGTATACCTTTCTATATTTTTGTCCTGTATCATCTTTCATTGTAAAATATTTAAAATTAAATACAAATAATGCATAAAATCTTGAAATCATGTTCAATATCACCTGCATAATTTGTGTAATACCTATAAGGAGACATACTCTAATCATTCCAACATACAGACTCAATCTACTCCTATCCTTTCTGGATCCTCTTACACATATGTGTCTTCCTTATATTTTGCATTAAAGTTGTAACACCATAAATTTTTGGACATAATCTCTGATAGCATCTTCACTGGAAATAAAACTCACTTAATAATGCTTAATGATAGTCTGAAGATAGAACTCAGCTTTCCCTTTCATGTTTGTCCAGATAAATGAAAACTCCTTCAACAGCTCTTTCATTTTTTCCTTCAGTTCCCTCTTCTTCTGTTGTATTTTATTCGGCACCAAATTCTTCTTTGATGTAGTAATCACTTGAATACTTCTCTTTTACATTTTCTTCAGAATGCTTTACGGACAAATAATTTAGATGTCATGAAATGCACAGATCTTAACTGCATATATCAATTGATATTACCGTATTTATGCAATATATTGCACAACCCATAAGAATATAGAACATATTATCACCCCACAAATTCCTTCATGCTCCTCTCCTGAAGAAGCCATTGATTACATTTCTATAGCACTTCCCACCCTACAGCTTAAAAGTAGAATCAACAGTATGTACTCCTTGCCTATTTCATTCTTCCTAATATATTTTAGATTTTGTCACATTGCTGTATTTATTATTAGTTATTTTCTTTCTATGACTGTGTCATAATTTTCTCATTCATTCACTTATTCATAGATAACAAGCATATTTGTAGTTTTGGACTATTATGAACAAAACTGCTATGAAGATTCTTGTAGAAGGCCTTTTGAAGACATGTCTTTTGGTTTTTCTTGGATAAAAGCATGGCAGTTGGATTGTTGGATCATGGAAGTTGTATATATGTTTAACGTTTTAAGAAACAGGCTGACAGTTTTCTAAAGTATTTGTACCATTTTAAGCAGATCCTTGCCAATATCTTTATATTTTAGCTATTCTAATGTGTCTTGATGTTATCTCATTTTAGTTTTATAGTGGATGTCCATGATCCCAACAATATTGGGTTCATTTTAATGTGCCTATAATTCGCTTGTTTATCTCCTTTTCAGAATACAGTGATGCATCACTTAACAATGAGAATGCCTTCTCAGAAATGCATCATTAGGCAATTCTGTCATTGGACGAACATCACAGAGTGCACTTACACAAACCTAGGTAGTATAGCCTACTATGCACCTAGTGTATAGGGTCTAGCTTAGTGCTCCTGGGCTACAAACCTTTACAGAAGGTTACTGTATTGAATACTATAGGCAATTGTAATACAATAAGTATTTACACACCTAAACATAGAAAAAGTACAGTAAAAACATAGTGTTAGAATCTTATGAGACTCCCCCCCACCACCACTCCATCATCTATGTGGTCTATCATTGACCAAAACGTTTTTATAGGGCATATCATTGTACTTAATTTTGCAAAAGTGTAATTGACCATTTTTACCTTTTATGGCTAGCGCTTTCAATATTCTCCCTACAAAATGTTTGCCTACCCAAGGGCATGAAGGACATTGCCTACCCATTCTCCTATTTTACTTTTTTGAGAAAGGCCATTGTTTAACTTTCATGATTAAGTCTATAATTCATTTTGAATTGATTTCTGTGCATAATCTGAGTTGGCAGTTGAAGTTTCTTTTTAACCATAAGGATATTCAAACATTTCATCAACATGTGTCGAAGATGTTTTTCTTTCCCATGGAATTCCTTGATCAACTGTGTTAAAAAGAGAGTTTATGTGTGAGTCAATTTCTGGACTGTCTCTTTTCTTCCTTCAATCTATGTTCTCTTCTCTGGCCACTATCAAACTTTTTTTGACATCAGTAGATTCAGGCAATATCTTGAAGTCATAGTGCATGATGTTCTACTTTTATTCTTTTTTATCTATTGCAAGGTTTTGCATTTTAATAAATTATAGAATAGGCCTTTTAATTATTGCACAATATTTGTCTAAGATATAGATTGAGAGGACAATGAATCTATGAACCCAAATGGGAATAATTAATACCTTAGCAGTCTACATCTTCCAGTTCATGAGTACAGTCTATCACTTCATTTATTCAGATATTCCTTAGTTTCTCATCTCTCAAAAACATTTGTGTGTGTGTGTGTGCGTGTGTGTGTGTGTCGACTAAGAGTCAAACTCCGTAAAATATTTGAAGAGATTTATTCTTAGCCAAATATGAGTGACCATGGCCTGTGACACAGCCCTCAGGAGGTCCTGAGAACATGTGTCCAAGGTGGTCGGGGTACAGCTTGGTTTTATGTATTTTACGAAGGCATGAAACATCAATTAAATACATTTAAGAAATACATTGGTTTGGTTCACAAAGGTGGGACAACTCAAAGGGGAGGCTTCCAGGCTATAGGTAAATTTAAACATTTTCTGGTTGACAATTGGTTGAGTTTATTTGAAGACCTGGGATCAATAGAAAGGAAATGTTCAGGTTAAGATAAAAGATTGTGGAGACCAAGTTTTATTGTGCAGAGGAAGCTCTCGGATTGCAGACTTCAGAGAGAGCAGGTTGTAAAATGTTTCTTATGGGACTTAAAAGGATGCCTGGCTTTTAGTTGATTATCTCCTGGATCTGGAAAAAATGGAAAGAAAACAAAGGGGAAAGGGGCTTCTCTATAGGATGTGGGTTTTTTCCACAAGAGACTTTGCCGGGGAATTTCAAGGTATGGCAAGGAAATACATTTTGGGGTTAAACATTTTTTCCTTGTCTCATAATGTTATGCCAGAGTCAGATTGAAAAGTAAGTCACAATATATAGGATCAAATAAAACCCATCTGATGAGAATTTATGGTTTATAGGGCATGACTCCCTAGACCCCTTAGATAGGAATTAGGGCAAGATAAAAAAAAATCAGAGTTTAGTCCTCATATATAAAATTTTAAGCCATGAATATCACATTTTTTGGTCACACATTTTGCAAAATAATCCTTATACTATATTGAATGACTTTTTTAAATGTTGGATTGTTTCCTACTAGAAAATGAAAATAGATTTAATTTCTGTACATTGAATTTGTATCCTGAAACCTTGCTAAACATATTTATTAGTTTAGAATTTGTTTTTGTAGAAGTCTTGGGATTTTTCCTGTAACAATCTGTAAATAAAGAAAAAAATAACTTTTTTCTCATTCTATGTACTTTTTTTTTCCTTTTTCTTTGCATAATGTACTGTCTCAAGTCTCCAGCACAATGATTTGTAGAAGTGGTGAAAATTAACATTTTTGCATTCTTCTCAATCTTGTGTACATTTTTATTATACCTTTTAAAGTATATTTTTTAATTATATTAAAGAATGACATTTTAATTTAATAAAAGTATGTCTCTCTTGTTATTCCCATTCTTTTCACAGATTCTATACACCTTTTAATGTAAAGACTGCAACACAATTATAAGATATATTTTATGTCTTTGTTTCATGAGTCAAACATGTATCTTTCCTTTAGGCCGGGTGATATTAACTTTTCCTGTTCTTTACAGATTTAGTTATTTTCTATAGCATGTGTTTCCTTCTGAAAGGCAAGGTCTAGAATCTCTTGAATTTGCTGTCTTCCGCTGAAGAGGTTGAGGTCTTTCAGGAAATTACACTACTATCACCTTCCATGGATTCTGCAGAGAGTTGGTTAAATTCTTTTAAAAAAATGGGTTTCTCTTTATTTTCACTTGGTCCTTATTCCTAGAACACAGTCTTTTTGCTTTGCATGCAACCCTTGCAGGGTTTTAGCAAAATCCCGGGATTTTGACCCAGCTATTTTAACTGAGCTGAATTTGACCTTCAACCCGTGTCTCCCCAGCAACAAGAAGCTGAGAAAATCTCTCCTCAGCTCTTTTAGCCTAAATTGATTGCTCTCTGTGGGGATCCTTTGAGTCTCACACTGAATATTTGAAATTAGTTGTTAGGCAAGGATTTGAAGGAAATTCCTATAGATTTAGGGACTCATCACACTGTGATCTCTACCGTTGCATATAGCCAACTTTGCTTTACAAATTCATGGGCACTATTGAATGTAAATCTGACTCCCCAAACCTGTCAAACAGCTATTTCTTCACATGTTCTTTCCGTGTACTTTGCAAATTAAGTGTCCTCATAGGACTCTCTGTTATATATGAGTGTCATCTGCTGTTTTTGCTCTTTACACAAGGGTGTTGACACCTCAAATTTATACTTGACTTTCCTTGCATTCTAGTGACCTTCAGAAATGAATAAATATATCTCTATATAATTTTTATATAAACTATATATAGTTATGTTAAACTGTATATATAAAAAACATAAGTAAAACTATATGTAGTTTATGTATATTAGTTTTATATAACTATACCACTATATATAGTTATATAACTATAACCATATGTTGTATTATATTATATATTTATATAGTTATATATTATTTTTATAAAGAAGTTTATATAAAAATAAGTTTATACAAGTTTAATAAGTTGACTTTAATAAATTCAATTCTATAAGTGTAATAAGTTAATAATATATAAACTTATTTATATATATAAACACATATAAATATATATAGTTCTATAGTCTATATATTATATAAAAATAATTTTATTTATAATCGTGCCAGTGCACTCCAGCCTGGGCAACAATAGTGAAACTTGGTCTCAAAAAAAAAGGTTTATTTACATATAAGCATATATATAAATAAACTTATTTCTATATATAAACTATATAAACTTATTTACTTACATATAATATATTACATATAATATTAGATATATTACATATAGTTATATAAAACTAAGTATGGTTATTATATGTTTGTGTATCTTTGTGTGTGTGTGCGTTTGTGTGTATGTATAGTTTTGCTTCGTGTTGCCAGGAAAAACACAGTCCAATACAAATCCTTCTGCCATCACCTTCAGCGGAATTTCTTGTCATATTTTTAGTCTTATAAAATGTTATACCTTTAAGGTAATTCTACTAAATTTGAGGGAGGAACAAGAATAAGATAAGGAAATGCATAAAATTAATTATCTTTCATGAAAAGTTACTTTTAAAAAATTAATTGGGAATGGATTAAATATTATTTAATTAGACTCTGTCCGTAGCCTGCAAATTGGATACCAAAGTTCTCAGCATTTTAAATATTTCATGGATCATAATTTGCATTTTAATTTCCCCTTTATTAATTTATAATAACTTAAGGTAAATACAAATGTAAGATATATATACCTATGCAAGCACCACCAGAGGAAGGTACAGACAGTTTCTATATCTCCAAATATTTGCCTATTTCCCATTATGGTCACTATTCCTGTCATCCAGCAGCAGCCAAACATTGGTCTAACTTTGTCCCTTTAGATTAGATTTATTTCTTAGAATTTTAGATGAATGGATCATGTATCATATATCCTATTGTGTCTGGCTTACTTCATTCACCATAATGTTTCAGAGACTCATGAATGTAATTTTGAAGTTCAGTAGCTGTTTTACTTTTTTTATTTAAAATACTATTTTATGGCAGTTTTAGGTTTACAGAAGAGTTGGGGAGAAAGTACACGCAGCTACCGCATACACCCTCTCCCTCTGAAGACAATTTCCCTGTTACTAACATCCCATATTAGTGTCGTGCATTAGACAGAATTAATGAACCTTCGTTGATACACTATTGTAAACTAAAGTACTTAGTTTACAGTAGGGGTTACATTTGGTGTTGTACAGTTTTTTTGGGTGTTGAAAAATGTTTAGTGTCATTTACCATACAGTGTCAGATAGAATAGTTTCACTGTCCTAAAATTTCTCTGTAAGCTATACCTTTTTATTCCTCTTCTCTCCCCTCCAAACTCCTGATAGCCACTGATCTTTTTACTGTCTCTGTAGTTTTGCCTTTTTTGAGATGTCATATATTTGGAATCATGTGGTATGTGGACGTTCAGACTCTCTTTCTTACAAATATGCATTTATGGTTCCTTCATGTTTTTTCGTAGCTTGATAGCTCATTTGTTTCTATTCCTGAATAGTATTCCATCCTCTGATGCATCACTGTTTGCTGATTCATTGACCCAATTAAGGACATCTTGTTTGTTTCCAAGTTTGATCAATTATGAATGAAGCTGCTATAAACATCCAAGTGCAGATTTTTTGTGTGGATGCAAGTTTTCAACTCATTTAGGTAAACATCAAGGTGCACAATTGCTGGGTCCTATGGTAAGCTTAAACTTAATGTAATTATTGATACTGTTGGATTAATATGTTTAGTTCTGTAAGAAACCATCGAATTGCCTTCCAAAGTGGCTGCACCATTTTGCATTCCCATCAGCAATGAATGAGAATTACTGTTGTTCCACGTCCTTGTCATCCTTTAGTGTTTTCAGTATTTGATTTTAGCCACTCTAAAAAAGTGTCTAGTGGTCTCTCATTGTTTTAATTTTTAATTCTTTAAAGGCATATGATGTTGAGCCTCTTTTTATATGTTTATCAAACCTGTGCATATCTATTTTGGTGAGATATCTCTTCAGATCTTTGGCTGACTTTTTGTTGGGTTGTTTTTTTCATTTCTTATCCTTGAAATTTAAGTGTTTTTTGTAAATTTTGGATACAAGTCTTTATCAGATATGTGTTTCAGAAATGATTTCTCCCTGTCTATGACTTGTTTTGTCATTCTATTAACAGTATATTTTGCACAGCATAAGTTTTCAATTTTAGTGAACTTCAATGTATCACTTTTTTAATAGATGATAAAAAAAGTGAATATGAAATATGAAAAAAGTGATAAATTGAACTTGTGATACAAATAATATTCAGGAATAGAAAGAAATGAGCTATGTATTGTACCTCAAAGGTCATTGCCAAATCTAAGGTTATCTATATTTTCTCTTGAATCTTGGTGATTTACTGTGCTAATTTATGTTTTATTTCATTAACTTTATCAATGATTTCTTTTTTAGTCTACAAATATTACATGCTTTACTAAATTCATCCTAAGTGTGTCATATTTTCTGCTGCTTTTGAGCGTTACACATTGTTTTAATTTTCCTTTCCAAATATTTATAGCACAAGCATAAAAATAAATTTAATTTTGTTAATTTAACTTGTTCCTTGGAAACTTGCTGAACTCATTTTCTTGTTATTTTGTAGATAACTTGGTATATTCTTTATAAATGATCATGTTGTGTATGAATAGATGGAGTTTTAGGTGTTTGTAATCTATGTTCATTTTTTAACCCCTTTTCCTCCTTTTTGGTACTGCTAATAACTCTAGCAAAATTTTGTCTAAAAGTAACAGAAACAGACATCTTTATTTTGTTCCTGATTCATGAACAAAAGCATAGCCTTTCACCATTAAATTTGGATGTTAGATTTAATATCTTATTTGATAACTACATAAAGTTCTGCAGATTTTTTCTGTTAGAATTTTAAAAATTAACATGTTGAATTTTGTCAAGTGCTTCTTCTTTATTTATTGAGATAATTACAGGCGATTAATTGGTCAAGTCAACTTGCCATAACAAAGTACCACAGCCTGGGGGGTTTAAATGACAAAAAAGTTTATTTTCTCACAGTCCTGGAGGCTGGAAGTCCAAGACTAGGAGTTGGCAGGGTTGATTTCTTCTGAGACCGCTCTCTTTGTCTTGCATGTGGCCACCTCCCTGCTGTGTCTTCACATGAACTCTTCTCTGAGTATCACTGGTGCCTCTGTGTATCCAGATTTCCTCTTCTTCTGGGGACTGTAGTCATATTGTATTAGGACCCACCCTACTATCCTCATTTTAATTTCATCACCTCTTTAAAGGCCTTATCTCCAACTATAGACACATCCTCAGATACTGGGGAATCAGGACTTGAACATATAAATTTTGGAGTTTGGGGGAACAAAATTTAGTCCATAACTAGAATCTCTTCCTTATTTCTTATAATATGGTCAATATAAATGATTAATTTTCAAATGTTTGCACAATCTTATCCTCTGGGATAAATCACTTTGTCATGAAGAATTCGCATTTAAATATATTACTAGATTCGATCACGAGGTCAGGAGATAGAGACTATCCTGGCTAACACGGTGAAACCCCATCTCTACTAAAAATACAAAAAAAATTAGCCAGGCGTGGTGGCAGGTGCCTGTAGTCCCAGCTACTCGGGAGGCTGAGGCAGGAGAATGGCGTGAACCCAGGAGGTGGAGCTTGCAGTGAGCCGAGATAGCGCCATTGCACTCCAGCCTGGGTGACAGAGCGAGACTCTGCCTCAAAAAAAAAGAAAATTACTGGATTCAATTGGATCATATTGTGCTATATATCTCTTCAAATACTTTTGATGGATACGGCTCTGTATAATACGTATTATATTATATTATATTATACAATTAAATCAGCAATCCCATTACAGGGTATATATCCAAAGGAATATAATTTGTTCTATCATAAAGACACATGCACACGTATGTTAATCACAGCATTATTTGCAGTAACAAAGACATGGAATCAACCTAAATGCCCATGAGTGGTAGACTGGATAAAGAAAATGTGGTACAGATATACCATGAAATATTATGTGGCCATAAAAAAGAATGAGATCATGCCCTTTGCAGAGACAAGGATGGGGCTGGAAGCCATTATCCTAAGTGAACAAACGCAGGAACAGAAAACCAAACGCCACATCTTCTCACTTGCAAGTGGGAGTTAAATGATGAGGACATACGGACACAAAGAGGGGAACAACTGACACTGGGACCTGCTTGAGGGTGGAGGGTGGGAGGAGAGAGAGGAGCAGAAAAAAATATCTATTGGGTACTAGGCCTAGTACCTGGGTGAGGAAATAAACTGTACGACAAACCCCAGTGACATAAGTCTACCTATGTAACAAGTCTGCATATGTACCCGTGAATCTAAATAAAAGTTAAAGAAAACAAACAACAAAATGTCAGGTGGAGAATCTTTTGTATGTAGCCACTCACATTGAAGTGAAACTTAAAAGTAACTTTGTAAAACCTGTTTCCAATGTACATAAAATCTCTGAAGAATAAAACATGGACCCTGAGGATATGACTGCCATTGGGATGAATTTCAGGGTTCCGAGACAGGATTCTCTTCTTGCTGCCTTCATCTCTATTTCTCTAGCAATAAAACTCCAACAAAGCTGCTAAACCCCTATGCCTTCTAACAAAATACTATGTGGTGTTATGCAGGGCTTCCCTGCTCATGCTAAGACTATACCACAAACTAAGAGCACCGTCCTATGAATAAAGTTCAGAGACACAGATTCTTGAACATAATCCAGAAAAATTTGAGACCAGACAGCAGTAAGAACATGAAAGAACAACAATCAACAGTTCTGTTACTTTAAGTGGGGGCAAATTTTGCTTACTTCATGTAAAAAGTGAAGATGAGTGTTTCACATCCATTATGGCATTCAATCCAGTGGATATAACTTGTTAGTGGTCAATTTTCCTGTGTCTTCTCTACATCACCGGTCACCATGGAAATGATGTACTTATCCCCTGCAATCTACAGAGGAAAGATCCCATGAGAAAGGTTAGTCAATCTCTTTTCTATTTTCATAACCATAATTTCTACTTTATGTCAGGAATACAGAAATACATCTACTCTTCTTGAGCAAAGCAGAGCTCCACTCACTGCCAAGTAGAATCATGTAACATGAAATAGTGATTCATATTCACATATAAGGCTTAGAATTGAGCGCTTCTTGAAATAGCTAAAATGATGTCATCCAATGCTATGGAATCTCAAAATTGTCATTTTGGTACACTAGATTTTTTTTAACCTAGAAACCAGTAACATGGAAAAATCTAAAGAGCTGAAAGACAGAAAGATTGTCTTATGAATATGTAAAGAAATGGATTTGCATATAAAATTTGATACATCCATGTGAACTAGAGTGACACACACACACAAACACACACACACACACACACACACACACACACAAGATGTCCCAGGTCAACTTAGTCATGGTACCAGTGAGGGGTCTTGTTCACATGGAGTTTTCTGGTAAGCGCAAACGAGAACAAGTACAAGACACAGCAGGAACTTCTTTATCTCATTGGTATTTGTCTTCCCTCCCCCGGAGAAACTGAGAGTGGATCAGACGTTGAAAAGAGTCTGAATTTGTGCTATCTTTTATAGTATTGGTCTGCTGGCATGATGTGTAATGGACCAATTGTTCATCATAGACCTTGGTTAAGTGTAAGTCTTATAATACCCTGGTTGGCAGTGATGAGTTTTACATGACATTCTGTTGTTTTACTAGTGAGATGAGTTTTAAGAGAAGCTTAAGTTTGGATGAATATTTGACTTTTATGGTAAGTAAAAAGGCCTAACACATTTGAGGTATTTCAAGAATAGTAATGTTAATTTTCTCTTATGTCCGAAGTTCTGAAACAGAGTATACAGTACAAGACATGTTTATCCAACTCCTGTACTATTTCTTTATCTTTAACTTTGAATAGGTATGTTTAAACTTTCTTTCTTTCTTTCTTTCTTTATTCCTTTCTTCTTTCTTTTTTTCTTTTTCTTTTTCTTTTTCTTTTTTTTGGAGTCTTGCTCTGTCACCCAGGCTAGAGTGCAGTGGCACGATCTCAGCTCCCTGCAACCTCCCCCTCCTGGGTTCAAGCAGTTCTCCTGCCTCAGCCTCCCGAGTAGCTGGGATTACAGGTGCCTGCCACCATGCCTGGCTAATTTTTGTATTTTTAGTAGAGACGGCATTTCACCATGCTTGCCGCACTGGTCTTGAACTCCTGACCTCAGGTGATCCACCTGCCTTGCCCTCCCAAAGTGCTGGGATTACAGGCGTGAGCCACCGTGCCCGACCTTAAACTTACTTTCTAAAACTAAAGATGTTCTTGTGGTTTAAAAACATTAAAATGTGGCATCTATACCATGAAACAGTTATCAAGAAGTGTCTCAGAAAAGCTTATATTTAAATTTAACAAAACATTTCAACAAGAGCAAATTCTTACCTCCTAGTCTACTTAAAAATCCCTTCCAAGTCTACATCTATAATTTAATTTTGCCATGTATATACAATCACATATATAAGATTTGATTGTACTCTCAATCCAATTTATAGGAGTTCTGCCTTGCTTCTAGTTTCTGATATTGATTCATGTTCTTTCTAGCCACCCTCTTCAACTGTCCATCTCGTAACCAACCTAGATTAGAGAAACCACGGACAATCATGCTCATAATAATACCCAGTCCGACAATTTGCTATCAGTATACACCAGCCCTCACTGAGGAGATCGTGGTAATTATAAAAAAGCAGATGAAAGTGTAATGATTCAGAATATAAAATAAAGATGGAAACTGAACTGAACCTCTGTAATTGAGTACAAGTCTATAACTAAACTGAAAGATAAATTTTTAAAACCTTAATTGGGGTATAAATAATATACAAAAGTGTTTACATATTCAAAGGGGACTAATGATAAGCTTTGACACATGTAGTCAACTGTGTGACTTTTTCCCATTCAACACATTGAACATGTCCCTCCATTTCCAATGTATCCTTTGACTCCAGCTACCCCCACTTTCCTGTCCCAGGAACTGACCCTTCCATTTTTTGATACTGTAGATACATTGGTACTCTGTGGGATTTTACAAAAATGGAATCTGAGTGTATGTGTGGTTTTCTTTCCTGGATTTTTTTGCTCAGCATAATAATTTTGATATTTAGCTATGTTGTGGTTTGCATTATTCATTCCCATGTATCACTGACTAGTAGTATATGGATATATCATGGTTTAAATACTATTAAATATTGGTGGATAGGCATTTCCCGGTCTGGACTATTGCAAACAAAGAGGAGTACGTGAGTCTGGACAAGTGTCTTGAAGAATTTTGCAAGAAAATAACAGAAAAATGTGGTGTCTTTGGAAAGGAATATGTGGTGAAGAAAGTTTGTTTTGTTTAAGTAGGGGGCAGTAGCTGAAACAAATAAATAGCATAACAAAATGCCTGATTCAGGAGAGCGTGAAATAATAAAATATAGCAAATACATATTTGTCAAGCCACGTGACCATTTTTGCAAACTTTAAAAATCCTTAAATTTTGGGCCAGGCGCAGTGGCTAATGCCTGTGATCCCAGCACTTTGGGAGGCTGAGGTGGGTGGATCACTTGAGGTCGGGAGTTCGAGACCAGCCTGGCCAACATGGCGAAACTCCATCTCTACCAAAAATACAAAAATTAGCAGGATAATTCCACACACGGGGGAGCTGAGGCAGGAGAATCGCTTGAATCTGGGAGGCGGAGGTTGCAGTGAGCAAAGATCGTGCCACTGCACTCCAGCCTGGTGACAGAGCAAGACTCCGTCTTAAAAAAAAAAAAAAAATCCTTAAATTTTAATCTTTGCTCCAGAAAGTTATATCTGTCATGTTTCTCCAGAGAAACAGAATGAATAGCATGTGTGTGTGTATAGGATGTGTGCACACCCTATTCATTCTGTTATGCATAAATACATATATATCCTATTTGTATAAATAAATTTACCTATGTATGTATGTATATGCATATATATCCCATATTCATATGAATAAATGTCATTATATGTGTACATGTAAATATACATACATATATTTATTGATGATAATGTCTCCATAAATCTTTGTGATGATTAATTTTATGTGTCAATCATGCCCAGGTGTTTCATGTATATATATACATATATGTCCAAACATCTTAGAAAGATATATATACACACATGCATATATAAAAGTATTTATATAAACTCATATATAAATATACATACATACATATCTATGTACATACATAGGCATATATAGTTACCTACACAAAAATATATATACATATATGCATATATATATTTTTGTATATAAGTAAATGTATTTATACACATAAGATATATGTATGTGTGTATATATAGTCATATAACAACATTTATTATAAGGAGTTGATTCACACTATGAGGAAGGCTCAGAAGTCCAGACCCAGGAGAACCGATAGTTTAAGTTCCACTTTAAGTCCCAATCAAAAGACAGAAGACTAGTTTCCAGATTGAATGCAGTCCAGCGCAGAGAGAGAATTCTTTCTTAGCCTTTTTCTTTTTTTGCATTCAGGCCTCCGAGGATGAAAGATGTTCATCCACATTGAAGAGAACCATTGACCTGACTTAGTCTATGCATTCAAATGCTAATCTCATTCAGCACAGCCCTCACAGAAACACCCAGAACAATGTTTAACCAAGCATCTGGGCACCTGGTGGTGCAGTCAAGCTGACACATAAAATTGTCACAGAGATTTATGGAGATCTAGACATTATCTCTGAATTGCAGAAAAGAGGATACGAAAGGAAGAAAAGGCTTGAAGGTAGGTCTCCTGGCTGAGTCAGAATCTTTTAAAGACTTTTAAAAAAGTCTCCTTTGGCAGGCAGATCACTTGAGTGGAGGAGTCCAACACCAGCCTGGGCAACATGGTGAAACCCCATCTCTACAAAAAAAATGCAAAAATTACCTGGGTGTGGTGGTGCACACCTGTGGCCTCAGCTACTAGGGAGGATGAGGTGGGAGGATCCCTTGAGCCTGGGAAGCAGAGGTTGCAGTGAGCTATGACTGCACCACTTTACACCAGCCTGAGTGACAGAGCAAGATCCTGTCTCAAAACAAAACAAAAAAATCTCTTTTAAATAAATTTTCTGGACTAAGAAAAAACCCACATACTTAGATGGTGAAATGTTAAATTGATGTGATCCAGTTAGTAGGTCAACAATAACTTGTTTTGTCAGTGTTAAGGTAATGGCTGGGTTTTTTTTGTGTCTACTAAATATTTATCTTTAAAAAAGTATTTCTCTGTTTCTCTTTATCTAGCTTCTTCAGAAATCAAATCTTCTAGTAGGAGGCAAAGATTCTATTCTAGCAACTAGTTACTAAGTGGTATATGACACACTTTAAATCCCATGTTCAAAGAACTTCTGGTTTTAGGAAACGTAGAAACGAAGCCTGCTGATGGTTTTTTCTTTTTTTTCTTTTCTTTTGTTCCTTTTTTTTTTTTTAAACTCTGTCACCCAGGCTGGAGTGAAGTGGTAAGATCTCGGCTCGTTGTAATCTCCGCCTCCCAGGTTCAAGCAATTCTCATGCCTCAGTCTCCCGAGTAGCTGAGATTACAGGTATATACCACCACGTCTGTCTAATGTTTTTGTATTTTTAGTAGAGGCAGTGTTTCACCGTGTTGGTCAGGCTGGTCTCGAACTTCTGACCTCAGGTGATCCACCCGCCTAGGCCTCCCAAAGCACTGGGATTACAGGCATGAGCCATTCCTTTCTTTTCTTAAAAATAAACTTTGAAAGTTAACTCTTTAAATGAAAGACTCTTTGAAACAACAAATTCTTCTAAGGTACTGAAGTTTTATTCACATATTTATTTCAGATGTTTCAAGTAAACTTGAAAAGGATAGGCACGAAGCAATTTGTTGCTGCCGGTCATCCCCAAGTCCCCATGGAGGCTGTGAATTTTGAGAAACAATGTGTTGAGTGCACAGAATTTAGTTATGCATAATTCAATAGGCTCTGTAAATACTTCTGCAGTTCTTTCAACATTTTGAGAAATGGGATTCAATTTTAATAATAACTTTTAATGGTGATGGGGTAATCTATAACACATCTTAAGGTTTTATTCACATGTACCAAGGGTATTAAGAATTAAGAGGATGCTGGGCTCTGTTCTTGGCTTGGGAGACTATTTAATCGAAGCTCTCTGTTCAGACAGCATTAGCTCTTTGTCCCATTCTTTTTGGGCAGAACCATAATGTGAGCATGCAGTACAGCGTGGGGGGATGAAATGGACATTTGGAACTGAATTCCACGCCTGCAAATGTTCCCCCAAACAACTCTTGTATGTATTATGCCTGTATAATGAAAGTATTCTCATTAGGAAAAAAATATAAAGAACCCTCTTGGCAACTCACTCAGCAATGCTCACGCCTGCTTCCTGGTTTAGAAGGTTGGGTCAGAAAGGTATTATTAAGTTTGATGCATTGTTTCTGGGTGTACAACAGGATTCTCCATAAAGGCACAGAGAAAACAGAGAAGGATACAGCAACTAGCCATTCTTCACTAATATCCACTTTAATGGAGAATTTTTCAAGCCACATGTTCAGGGGTAGAAGAAATGCACATTTTTAAATGTTTTTCTGAAATAAATTTATTTGCTATCTAACTATCAAGAACAGAACATCTACTCTTGTTTATTTAGAGTAAACTCAGTCATATAACTCATGGCAAACTCAGTTGACAGGAATTTTAATTTCAATTGCAGAGAGGTGCATCTTAGCATCATTGGATTGAGGAGATGGTTTGGAGGTGGAGGTTACAGCCTAAGCTTCCCAGGCTAGAATCTCTATTTCCCCACCTTTTTCATGTCCATCTATTTTACATATAGCTCTGTGTCATGGATTAAAAATCCCTTCAGTTCTATGGTTACCCCTCTTAGCTACTATAAACCAAAAACTATCTGAGACATGTCTCAATCAATTTAGAAGTTTATTTTGCCAAGATTAAAGATACGCCCGTGACGCAGCCTCAGAAGATCCTGAGAACATGGGCCCAAGGTGGTGAGGGCATAGCTTGGTTTTATACATTTTAAGGAGATATGAGACATTGATCAATACAAGTAAGAGGTACATTGGTTCGGTCCAGAAGGGGAAGATAACTTGAAGGGTTGGCAGTTTCCAGGTGATAGGTGGATTCAAACATTTTCTGATTGGCAATTGGTTGAAAGAGTTTCTCTAAAGACCTGGAATCAATAGAAGGGAGTGTCCTGGTTAAAATAAGGGGCTGTAGAGACCACGGTTTCATCGTGCAAATGAAGCCTCCTGGTAGCAGGCTTCAGAGAGAATGGATTATAAATGTTTCTTATCAGAGTTATCAGAGTGTTATCAGAGATTTATTAGAGTCTTATCAGAGACTCATCAGAGTCTGTTCTTTCAGTCTTAAGGTCTCTATTTTAATATAAATACTGGTCAGCTGTGCCTGAATTCATGGCCTGAAATAGTGTTTCAGATTTACTGTGGAATGCCTTTGTCTGAGAGCGGGGTCCATTCAGCTGGTTGGGGAGGGGCTTAGAATATTATTTTTGGCTTACACTCCCCTCAGGTTCTACTCAGGGAAATCTTGTCTACTTGTGTATATGACAACTATCGAGCCACAAGGAAACTGACATGTATTTTTTGTGGCCATTTTTTCTCTTTCTGCTTTATTTTTACTCTACTGATATCATGCAATAAAAATGGAGGGAGCTACTAGGAAGTTATTACATCCTAGAACTTCTGTCAGAAGCAGAAGATCATACCACCAGATCTGTTGCCTCCACCAATTTTTTTTTTTTTTTTTTTTTTGAGACAGGGTCTTACCATGTCACCCAGGCTGGAGTGCAGTGGTACGACCTCAGCTCACTGCAACCTCTGCCTCCCGGCTTCAAGCAATTCTCCCACCTCAGTTTCCTGAGTACCTGGGACTACAAGTGTGCACCACCATGCCCGGCTACTTTTTTATGTTTAGTAGAGACAGCGTTTCACCATGTTGGCCAGGCTGGTCTTGAACTCCTGGCCTCAAGCGATCTGCCCACCTCAGCCTCCCAAATTGCTGGGATTACAGGCAGGAGCTACCGTGCCTTTCCAGCCTCCACCAAATTTTGTATTCCAGTACTCTTGATTTCTCCTTTGCTTCTCATCTTTACATTCAATCTGGAGTTGGTCATGTCAGTTGTTAATTAAATATAATCCCAATGGTGCGTTTATTTAAGTATGACATTCTTCCCCACTAAAATACAAGTCATGTGCCTCGTGTTAGCTTCAGCCTTCTGCAAAATGCATATGCAGGGGCTCAAATGGCCAGGTGCAGGGAGAAAAGAAATGTTTATCATGATTGGTTCCATTGGTCTTGGTGGCCTGCTTCCAGGGAATTGAATGCAAAAAGGGAAAAAGCAATTCTACTGTGCAGAAACTTGGAAAATAGTATCTCAAACCAGGCGATCAAGGTCAACATCAAAACCAATAAGAGGATGCTTTACCTCTGTGGTCCTCCTCCCCAAAACACGTATCCCCAGTCTAATTGCCAAAGGCCTTGGAACCAGAGTGGCTTCATCTTGAGTGAGGGCTAGGAAAATGAGGCTGGAACTTGCTGAGCTGCACTCACAGAAAGTTAGGTGTTCCTAGCCTCTAGATGTTTGCGGCTAAGGGAACAGATTGATAGTGTTTACTAAACAGACCCAGAATTGGGAGTGTCCTAACATCCTAATATCTTAAGAACAGAAGCACTCCTACTTTTGCTTCAAAGATAATAATATTGATTCTTGCAAAATATAGTAATTAAGGAAATTAATCCTTTATCACAAACCCTGTAGCACAGCACATCTCCCCATGATCTATTTTTATCTTGTATATAAATGAGTATTGTACCTCGGGTGGATGCGTTCCTCCTCTTAGCTTCGGGAACGCCCTGCTCTGTCTATGGAGTAGCTGTACTTTCACCACTTTACTCTCTTAATAAACTTGCTTTTGCTTTGCACTGTGGGCTCGCCCTGAATTCTTTCGTGCGTGACATTCAACAACCCTCTCTTGGGGTCTGGACCAGGACCCCTTTCTTGTAACATAATTATGAGATAAAACATCCATTGCCTAAGAACTTAGGGACATCCTGAAAATATCTGACTAGTATTCCACAAAACGAACCAGGTTTTCAGAAGCAAGAAAAGTTTCAGGAATTGTAGCAGTCAAGAACAGCTTAAGGAGACATAAAGACTAAATGTCATGTGGTATGCTGATTGGGATTGTGGAACATAAAAGGGATATTAGGGTAAAATAAATGCAATCTGAATAAAATACAAAGATGAGTTAATAATCATGTATGAGTATTGTTTATGAATTGTGACTAATGTACTATAGTAAAGTAAAAACATGGGAAACTGAAGGAAGAGGTTTATAGCAACTCTGTACTACATTCACAATTTTTCTGTAAATCAAAGGTATTTTATAATAAACAACTACCCATTAGCAGGGCCTTATACGCTCACATGCCTAGCCCTTTTGGAGGCTGAGGTGAGAGGATAGCTTGAGGCCAGGAGCTCAAGACCAGACTGGGCAACATAGCCAGATTCTCATCTCTACAAATATGAAAACAAATAAAAATTAGCTGGGTATGTTCACACATGCCTGTAGTTAGAGCTACTTGGGAAACTTAGTTGTAGGGATCGCTTGGGACCAGGAGTTCAAGGCTGCAGTGAGCTATGATCGTACCACTGTACTCCAGCATGGGTGAAAGAGTGACACTCTGTTTCAAAATAAATAAATAAATAAAAAATAAAAAACACTATGAACTTTCCTTTCATTGTTATTTCTCTACCCAGACCATAAGGATTATGAAGTTGGCATAGAAATACTAGATTGCGGAGAGGTAAGTGAAGAGTGACCAGTTGTATGTGTGACAAATTATCCTGGTAACAATACGTTGTCTTAGATGAGGTTATTGGCTTCAAAGCCACAAGATAATTTCTCTCCCATGAAACCGAGAAAGAGTTGCTAATTTCTATGGGAAATAGACCATTTACCCACTAAATCTACATTTCAGTCTATTTTGTCACTCTGATTCTGGTAAGGGTACAATGATGTTAGGTCTTATTTGAGTACATGCATGCTAACTCAACAGCAAACTTCTACAAACAACAGGATGTGAATGCATGGATTGAAACGATCTTTGAAAACAAGACCAGGGCTAAACTGATTTGACAAAGGGGAACTTTAAAATCCCTGAGACTGTGATTTTGTGTTGGACATTAGGAACAAGCAGCTATGTTTGGCTTTGGATCAGGAGGCCTTAGCATTCAACTCTCCCACACAATCAAAGAACTCTTTCAACATTTTCATTCTTGTGTACATATATACATAGAAATAGCACTCTTATCTTGTAATAATTATGTCCATAGCTCTGGGGACAGACTATAGGATTTAAACAACACTCAGTGGAGAATATGGCACTGCTAATACCCCTTCAAAATATTCCAAGTTTTCACCCAATGTATAGAGTACATTGAATATGAAAAATCTTTAACGAAATAATGTTTAAGTCTCACCTCACTCAACTGCCAATATCAGAGAAAGCACAGTAAGAGCCAGCTATTTTAAATCTCACTCCTGAGACAAGAAGTTTTATTCAAATGAGTTCACTCCCCAAACTTCATTCAATACATCTTCCTCCACCTTTTCAGAATTTCTTAAAAACACACCAAATGCTTGTTGGGCTTATTCTTACTTAAAAAAAAAATAATAACTTCTCATTTTAATTCAAATAGTTTTCAAAACTTCTTTCCTTGGGAAGTCAAAAATGGGCATTTTTATACTATTTCCTTTTCATTCTATTAAAAGTTGCATTTTTGATGACTGTCTTCATTCCATAAGTACTCTTGAATGCTCTGTATACATTCAAGAATATATATATTTTTAGTGAAACTCCATGAAAGTATGAAAATTTCCTGTAAACAACTCCTTGTAACAAGTAGTTTAGCAATGAACCATTTATTTTTGCTTCACTTTCAGGTATGTTTAGTGACGACTACAAGGGACAGAATTCAAAGGCCTAACTTTATTTATTTATCTGCTTTTAAAAAGTCTAACTTTAAATGCATTTTCATGTACCGACTGGGAAAAAGAAGGGTGCTACATCAAAATTTCAATGAACTTAACCACTCATCCATATTTTAAATTTTAATATACAAGAAGGAGAAACTATGTTCAATTTTCCCTGTATAGTTGAGATTTTAGCATTTGTAGACTAGAGGTGAATATGGAAAAGATAAATAAGTCCAAATTGCAAGTCCAGTTTAAATACTATGTTACCTTTTTATTTAAAACAGTTTTAATGAGGGAGAGAGAGTAAATAGCTAATACGGTAGTTTCACAGGAAAGAGCCGTTGGTTGAAAACGCTCATTTATTTTATAAAAAGTAGGAAGAAAAAAAAAGTCCCATGTTAATTTTAAAATAAATATTTCAGCTTTGGCTCTTAATATTTTGTTTAAAATAAACTAAATGTAATTTTCCCTGAGTGCTGCATAAAGTATTAATGCAACGTTTTGGCACAGGCTAAAATGTAAAAGCAATCACATCTGTCTTTTCGGGACTGTGCAATCGTTTCCAAAGCATCCATATTTTAAATTGTTTGCTGTGCACACATATTCCCAACACACCATTCACCATGACCACTGAAGATACACACATTTGGCGATGTACATCATCACTAAAAATTCAGAAGTGTTCCCAGGGGCTCCTTCTACCCTCTGCCCATCTTCTTTCTCTGGAGATCTGATTAGATTCTTCCCGCCTAACATCACCCTCCACTCCTCTGTCCCTCCCCTCCACCCTCATCCATCATTAACTGCTACCAGCTCTGTCTCCCTGTTCACCTTGTTTCACCCCGGGTGGTCTAGCATTTGAATGACCACAATGCCTTCCTAGGTGACCTCTCTTTGTCTATGCTGCCCCACGAATCCTTCTAAGCACAGCAGCAATCCTTTTTAAAGCACAAATGGGCGCATGGTTCTTCGTTGTCTTCTGTCTCAGTCACAGGAAGTGCCAACATCCATGTGAATCCTTTAAGGCCACACCTGACTTGGTCTTCCCACCATCCCTAACCGGATCTGTTCCCACTGTCCATTCTTTTCCTTCCACTGGCAGCACACAACTCAGCCTGCTGCATCCATACGAAAGAGAGATATATTTATCCGGGGCATTTGTTGCTATTCTTTTCTCTGCCTGGAGTAATCTTCCCTCAATTAAGGCTTCCTCCATGGATGTCACCCGTCTCTTTCTCAGCACTATTCTCTCTACTTCATTTTTCACAGCCCTCTGGTTGACACCTGACATAGGATACTTTTTGTTATTTACCTGTTTGTTGACCTTTTCCTATGCAAATGGGAAACTCCATACGAGAAGGGGCTTCTAAGCTTTCTCCGCACTTTACGCCCAGTGTCTATCAAAGTGCCTAATCAGCATTTGCAGAATGACTGCATGCAATCGTCGCACCCTCTTCATGATTTCTGAAAAGTTTTCATGCTTCCATTGTCTGAGCGTGCACATGGACAAGCAAGCTGTTGTGGCACAGGGAAGTCTTGATACAAAAGACGTCCCCTCCCACGATGCAATCCAGCAAGTCCACTTCTAAAAGAAAATAGATCAATTTATCAGAAAGATACCCGCAGCTGTATGTTCATCACAGCACTATTCACAATAGCAAGGATACAGAATACAACCTGTGTCCATCAATAGATGATTGGATAAAGAAAATGTACATATACAAAATGAAATACTATTCAGCCATAAAAAATAATGAAATCATGTCTTTTGCAGCAACATGGAACTGCAGGTCATTATGTTAAGTGAAACAATGCAGAAACAGAAAGTCAAATACCATATGTTCTCAGTTATCAGTGGGAGCTAAATAATGTGTACACATGGACAGAGACACTGGAATGACAGACATTGGAGACTAGGAAGGCTGAGAGGGTGGGAAGAGAGAGGATGATGTGAAATTAGTTAATGGCTACAATGTATGTTATTCCAGCAATGGGCAAGCTAGAGCCCTGACTTGACCACTGTGTAATCTGAGCATGTAACAAAATTGCACTTGTACCCCATAAATTTATACAAAAAAGTCTCCTCCTGTAGATTTTTCAGGAATATTAGCAATGATGTGGGTTGCTGAGAAAGGTCATGTCTCCATCTATTCTTCCATCTTATCTTCTAAATTTCATCTTGCCTCTTCACTCTGAAGCTCTTGTCTTTTTCCATAATTTTTTATATCTTTATTTCTGCTAAAATTACAAATTAACTTGCCAGGTCTTAGGCTTTCCTCAAAGGAAAACATAAAGCAATTTAGAAATTACTCTGAAAACATGTATCTATATATTCTCCATTGATTTCTTTCAGTGACTTCTGTTCATATATTTATTATTTGCTTCCTTGATTTAATGTTGGGCTTAATTTGCTTTCTTTTGCTGGCTTCTAAAAAAGAAAGAACCTTGACTGTAAATCTTTAAAAGAATCAAAAACCCTGTAAAGCTGTAAATATCCCTCAGGGTACTGCTTTAGCTGCATATCACACATTTTAATAAGTTGAATGTTGAAAGCTTCTTGCACTTTTGTCTATGACCCTTGAGCTATTTAAAATATTTTCCTTAAATTGTCAAATATTCAAAAATTTTCTATATACTCATTTTTCTTGGTGTTTAACTTAATTGATGAGCCAATATATTTGCTAAAGTTTTGAACTTTTAAAATGTATCATCATTTATTTTGTGGCCCAGAATATAATCTATCTTTGTGGATGCTTCATGTGCACTTGATAATAAGATGCATTCTGCAATTTGGGATGAACATTCTATAGATGTCAACTATTGCAAGTTTTTTGATAAGATTACTTGAGACATCGCTACCCATACTGACGTTATATTTGTTATATCAATTACTGAGAAAGGGGGACTACAATCTGATCCTGTAATTTTGGATTTGCCTGTTTTCAACTCTAGCCGTGTTAGAATTGTGCTCTATGTATTTTGAATCACTATTATTGTGGTCATATATGTTTCATATTTGCATGCTTTCTTGATGCATTGGCTCCTTTCTCATTAGGGAATATCCTATTTTATGTTTGGGATTCCCTATTTTGTTTTTTGAAGTCTGTCTTGTCAGATTTTAATATAGCTACCTCAGATTTCTTACTACTAGTGTTTACAGAGTGTATCTTGCCAGTCAACTCACTTAGAACCTAATGGATTCTCATCATTAATACACATCTTTTGTAAATAGTATGTTGTTGGATTTTTATTTTTATTTAGTCTGTTTATTGCATCCATATAATAAAATGTTTAGGGCATTCATGTTTTTCATCTAATTTACTGAGGCATAATACATACGGTGAACTGCAACCATTTAAAATGTATCATTTAATGAGTGTGGAAAGATGTATACATTAGCATAACCACATGCTTACTGCAATAAATATGCAGAACATTTCTATAATTTCAAAACATTCCTTCACTCCCTTTTCCCGTCAAACCCCATCCATTCCTGGGGCCCCTGGCAACCAATGATCTGTTTTCAGCCAACATAATTCAGATAGCACTTTCCAGAATGTCAAATATGTGGAATCATACAAAATATACCTGTGTGTGTTTATCTTCCTTGGCTCAATATATTGTTTTGAGGCTTTCATGCCTCTGTTCTTTTCTACAGATAAGTCCTAATCTGGTTGCAGGTATATACTACATTTTTAATCTATTAATCTATTTTGTTGGGCATCTGCCTTCTTTTCAGTTTAAGCTGATTTGGGGGTACTTGCATAAATATTTCTGTGCCTTTATGTTTTCTTTTTTTTTTGAGTAATTATCAAGAAAAAGAATTACTGGATTATATGGTAAATTAATTTAAAAATGTGTGCATACTTTCAGTCTGTTCCAACCAGCAATAATTGACATATTAATTGGCAATCTCTGAATTGGATTCTTCCAATCAAGAAAGTATGGTAGATCTTTTAGTCTTCTCAATTTTTGCAGATTTTGAAAACATTTTTGTTTTATGTCTCTCTCTATCATCTATTTATTATTTATCCATCTATTATCTATCTATGCATCTATCATTTATCCATTATCTATCTATCATCTACCTCTATCACCTATAAATATATATATATCTTCTATTTTCTATCATCCTACTTATCTACCTATTATATATCATCTATTATCTACCATCTGTCTCTCTATCATCCTATCTCTCTATCCATCCATTGTACGCCTCTCTCTCTCTCTCTCTTTCTCTCTCTCTCTTACCTATCTACCTAATCTTTAACCCAATTCACTTGTAATGTTTTGGTTCTAATTTTTTGCTCTTATTTTCTCAAGCACTCATGTATTTCAAAATATAGAATGATGTCTGAATAAATTATATCCTAAGATTTAAAACTGTCAACTCTCATCACCACTGCTTTCAGACTGTTGATCAAATTAGAAAAGAATGACCTTCTATCTACAAATTTAATCTGACAGTTTGACCCTTGCACATAGGGCAGGCTGTCAACATTTCACTTCTACTACTCCTTCAAAACCAGTATTTGAGTTCTAATGGCCAAGTCCATTTTTCAGTTCTATTTTAATTTTTAACATTGTATCTACTCTTAAATAACCTTTATCTCTAATTTAAGAATTAATCTCTGTCATCTAGATTCTATCATCTTTCCAAATTCTCAGAGACCTCACTTCACCAACTTTCCCTCAAATTTGTTTCCTTAAATCATGTCTACTTTCAGGCCTTTCACAGTTTAAAAAAGACAAAATGATGCGCTATCAACAATACACCTTTTTCTGGTATAAATCTTACATTTGATCATTCTCCTTCTTTTCCTTCACAGCTCATCTTTCTGAGTTGAAGCATCTCCTGTCTCAACTTCCTTGTGGCTCACTCAATCCTTAACCCTCTTAAAAACACACCTCTTCACCTGTCTCACAAGTGAAACATCTCTTGGCAAAATCACAAATCGTTTCCATCTATGCTCCAATTCATACTCTTGCCTTATCATTTTCAATCACTCTAAAATATTCTAGATATATTGTGAATCTCTTTGCAAGGCATATGGCTGTGGTGACTGTTTTGCCTCTGCTCACTGTGTGTGTTCGCTTATGGCATGCCCTGGCTCACACTGGGTCCCCCGAGTTGTCACCAGCTATGCTAATGAGATCTGCTGTCTCAAATTCTCATGCCAAGGAACACATCGCTCCCTCTCTGCCATAAAGCATCAATCCACTTCCCTGGTTAATGCCTTGTCGTCCTCATGGAGTCAGGTCAGATGGAATCTCTTTCACAAATATCCCCTTACAGTTTTTCTCTGAGTTAGTGTCCTTTCATGCATCATGCATAAAAATGTATCAGTATTGTAATCAAATCATATATTTTTTCCAGCACTTGATTACGATCCTTGAGGGAAAAAACCCTGAACGTGTCAAATTTCTCACTTGGGCCTTCCCACTTGGAAGAAGACTTTGTCTGGTATAAGCACTCACATTTTATTTAAGATTGGATGATATTAATAAGCTGTGCCTTTTACCTGGGATAAAACTGTGCACTATAATTACAATTGTGAATCCGGAAAATGAAATAGAGGAACTTCACGTTATTATTGCACCTGAGTTGGTAGACTGCACCAAACTTTGGAGTATTGGGAGTGAAAATGTACACAGATAGTTCCCATAACAGTGAAATTCAGGTGGGTGTGGTGGCTCACACCTGTCATCCCAGCACTTTGAGATGCCAAGACGGGAGGATCCCTTAAGGCCAGGCATTCAAGATCAGCCTGGGCAACATAGTGAGACCCAGTCTCTATAAAAAATGAAAAATTATCTGAGTATGGTGGTACACCTGTAGTCCCAGGTACTCAGGAGGCTGAGGCGGGAGGATCACTTGTGCCCAGCATTTCAAGACTGCAGTGAGCTATGATCATGCCACTGCACTTCAGCCTGGGTGACAGAGCGAGACCAGGTCTCTCTATAAAAATTTTTTTAAAGTGAGAGTCAATCAGTTAAGTGGAAGCTAGACCAATCCTGCAAATGATCTCGTTTACTATGAACTATTCTACCCCTAATTCACACTGAACTAATATTGACCACCAAGATGACCAGAAAATAGTCAAAATATCCAGTTAAATTTTGGCCTTCGAATCATAACTTCCATCAATTTCATAATGAGGGATCTATCAGTTTGTTCTCATGGTGCTCATAAAGACATACCCAAGACTGGGTAATTTATAAAGGGAAGAGGTTTAATTGACTCACCGTTCAGCATGTCAGGAAACAGAAGAAGAAGCAAACACATCCTTCTTCACGTGGTGGCAGCAAGGAAAAGTGCAGAAAAAGTCCCTTATAAAACCATCAGATCTGGTGAGAACTCACTATCGTGAGAACAGCATGGAGGTAACCACCCCGTGATTCAGTTACCTCCCACTGTGTCCCTCCCATGACATGTAGGGATTATGGGAGCCACAGTTCAAGATGAGATGTGGGTGGGACACAGCCAAGCCGTATCAAGGGGTTTGTGAACTCTGGCCATATTGGATAATTCCAGGAATCTCAGAGTAATTATAGTAGTAATAAACCACAAGGAAAAGAGGCAGAGAGAAATTATAAACAACAAAGAGGACTTAATATCCTAAAGTCTAAAGAAAGTGTACGGGTGTAACTCCTCGTCTTCTTTACGATAAGGATCTTGATTTATACAGAAAAAGAGCTAAAGTTTCTTAAAAACAATAAATTGTATGCATGACTTTTTAAAGCAGTCTAAAAGGTTCACAAAAGCAGTCAACATCTATAAAAGAAGAAAATAACATCAAAATACAATAACTGAGAAAAACAACGATGAGAAAACAGCAGAATGTAGATCATAAGCTAACAAAACCTAGTAAAGAAGAAAGAACACCAATCATAGAAATGAGGATGGTAAAGAACATGTAGAAAGAATAAAATCTGTAGGGAAAGTATGAAGAACAACCAGAAGCATAGACGTAGCAAAAATAAGTGCAATACAATTTAAAGGCATAAAAAATGATTAGTGTCCAGAAAACAGAACCATGCCACCAATCAAACATTACCGATGAAATTCAGACAAATGTGTCCAAAATAACATAACAGCTGAAATCCATCTCTGAAAAGACTCAAGTTGTGTCACGAATACTTAATCAGCTATAATTAAAGAAAAAAAAATAAACTAGGGTATAAATATCCTTGGCAAAAAGTTAGGCTGATTTGTATACATTAGTGTTTTTAGGCTGGCTTCAGTTTTGTTCTTTGGTAATATCCATTGCCACCTAAAAGTGAATACAACAAAATCCAAGGAATGGAGTGAGAACCAAACATTTTTGCAACCAGCACCCAAAGTTTTTGCATTTTGCACGCATCTCAAAATTTTGCATCCTTAGCTCTCTTGGGTGTAAAGACAACAGGAAAATATTGTTCACTCTAAAGAAACAAAAAACTCAAAGAATAACATAATCATGATATTTTATTGTGGACCTTTCTAGAGGACAAATTTCAGGCAAATATTAAATGGTCAAAGGGAACACATACACAAACATCTTATTAAAGATTAGAAATAGACCTTGCTATATAATTTAAAAGTGTAATTCATACCAGGAAACATTTTTTTGAGCCGTAAGTTCTTTGAGGTATAGTCTTAGTGACCTCCCTTAGAATATATTTATTACAGTGCCATTGAGACTAAATCAATGGAACTTCATGTCTTATTTGTAGTTTGCTGGTGTTAGAAAAATTAAATTAGAAAAAGAAGCATGGATGTTTTTATGTTTATCGCAGCACAATTCACAATTGCAAAGATGTGGAACCAACCTAAGTGCCCATCAACTGACGTGTAGATAAAGAAAATGTGGGATCTGTGCACCATGGAATAGTATTCAGCCATAAAAAATGAAATAATGTATTTTGCAGCAACTTGGATGGAACTGGACGATGTTGTTCTAAGTGAAGTAACTCAGGAATGGAAAACCAAATACAATATATTCTCACTTATAATTGGGAGCTAAGCTATAGGTACACAAAGGTATACAGATATAACGGACATTAGGGACTCAAGGGGGAAAGATGAGAGAGAGTGAGGGATAAAAAACTACATATTGGGGGCCGGGTATGGTGGCTCAGGCCTGTAATCCCAGCACTTTGGAAGGCCAAGGCAGGCAGATCACCTGAGGTCAGGAGTTTGAGACCAGCCTGTCCAACATGGCAAAACCCCATCTCTACTAACAATATAAAAAGTTGTCAGGTGTGGTGGCGTGTGCCTGTAGTCCCAGCTACTCGGGAAGCTGAGGTACAAGAATTGTTTGAACCCTGGGGCAGAGCCAAAAGTGCACCACTGAACTCCAGCCTGGGCAACAGAGCGAGACTATGTCTCGAAAACAAAAAACAAAAAAAAACGACATACTAGATACAAAATACACTACTCCAGTGAAGAGTGCATTGAGATCTCAGATTCTCCACTATACAATTTATCCAGGTAAGCAGAAACCACTTGTACTCCAAAAGCTATTGAAGTTCTTAAAAAGAAGCCTTGCAGTTTAGTATTTACATATGAATTAAAATTTATACTCCTCCCCATTGCTGCCATAAATATAACACCCAAGATTGAGAAACATTCTAAAGAAAAAGGAAAGAAAAAAAGCAATGTAATTTTCTCCCATACTTTCTCTATAGCCCCTTTAATAACAACAAACCTAAAAGCTATGAAAGTGGACACGCCAAGCCACAGTGGATTCATGACACAGCACACTCTATAGATAAGAGAGTCTTACACTGATTTACCAGGGAAGACTCCAAAATAAGCCTCCAAAAATCTCATTGGAGGTTTCCATTTCCCTGAAAAGCTAAGATTACAATATTGGAAGCCCAGGAAACCACAAAGCAAGGTGACCTGGAAACACCAAGAAGCTAAGAGGGACATTGGTCATCTGGGAGAGACCTGGTGCTATATCCCCTGTGCCAAGATGGTATTTCATCATCTACAACCTAGTCTGAAGGCTGAGGAAGACTGCCCTGAAGTGGACTGAAGGCATGGCACACTCAACTGATCTCCAGAGTGAAATAAAAAGCTAGTCATTATTCCAGCCACACAAAACTCTGGAATCAGAGGTCACTCTCCTGACCATCTTGGTTTTGGTGGGATTTGGCCGGCTTCTTTACTGCAACCTGTTTTATCAGCAAGGTATTTATAACCTGTATTTTGTGCCGACCTCCTATCTCATACTGTGACTTTATATCTATCTACCTATCTATATATAGATATAGACAGATATAAAGATATATGTACACACATATATTTCTATATGAGTGTCTGTGTTTTTACAAACATGTATATATATATATATAAGAATGAGTGTGTGTTTACAGAAACAGATACAGAACTCAAAGTTCAATATATTATTCTATAACCAGTAAATAGTAGCCAAGTTATTCTAAGTAATCTTTATATTTCACTTGCAAAAAAGGTAACATATCCTATATGTAAAAGTGGTTTTGATTTCAATTCTTATATAACAACTCAGAGAAATTTTTGATGATTCTTTTTACCCCAAATAGTAGCTTCCTTAAGAAAAATGTATTTTCATGGAAAATGTCTGCAGAATTTAAATATGTCAGAAAAAATAGTTTACTACAGATAAGTCATCATAGTGTTGATGTCATTTCAGCTTGGAAGTAAATACTTACAGCTTTCCATTACTTTCACAGTTGATTTTCTTGCAGAAGAAATAAAATAAAAACAGTGCTGTATGGAAACCCAATTTAAATATAAAGTCAGCTCCAGAAACACAGCTAAAGTACAGAATGCCCTATTCACCCATAGCTACAACTAAAAACTTTCAGTATCTGGAAATCTACATCAGGGTATTGCAATATAAAGGTAACACATTCATTCTGAAAGCTTAGAACCTTAAGCCTCTTATTTATCACCACGTTGTCTTAGAGATACACATATTTCAAAAAAAGTACAATCTTTGGAGATGATGTCCACAGATGTATTTTTGCAAACTATGTATCCTCAGTGCTAACAATGGCCATTTGTATTGAGTGAGCCAGTGAAAGTTCTCATTTTCTTTCTTCTTGAAAACAAACATTTCACAGTTCACAGTCTTTATTTGTCATCTGCCTTCTTAGGCAGAATCTCCAAAATACTTGGCATTCTGAGGGACTAGATAACAGCAAATCTTATGTGGACTATCCTAGACTGATCACTCAGACCTTTAATCTGGCAGTCAGTCATACCTGCACAATTCTCTCTGTTGAGATCTTGAAGTTCATGAGCAGTTCTGTGAATTCTGGAAAAAAAAAATATGTATATGTATATGGCAGCAATGCTGATGTTCTCCTTTATTTGCTGTGGTATTAAACCATTGTCAGGCAATCCAGTGAGTGTGTCTATACGCAGCAGTTTTACAAAGAGGCTGCAAATCCTTTGACATTCATCACATCAGAAATTAAAAGATAATTTCAAGAGATCTCTTGTATATCATGGTGACTATAGTTAATAACAGTGTAGAGAGTACTTGAAAATCACTAAAAACAGTAGATTTGAAGCGTTCTCACCATAAAAAAAAGTATGTGAGGTGATGCATGTGTTAATTAGCTTATTTAGCCATTCCACAATGGATACATATTTCAAAACATCATGTTGTACAACATAAATACATAATTTTTGTCGATTAAAAATTAATTAATCAATTATTTAAAAGTTGAGGGTTTAAATTTCTTCACCTTGAATCAGGAATGAACTGTGGCTGCCTGGACCAGTTGAGTAGGTCAGAAATGCTTTGTGGCCATAGTGAGTCCCTGTTTTTATTTACAGTAAAATTTACTTAATAAAATCCAGCAAAGCAAGAGGCAGATGTAAGAAATCAGAAAGGAGAAGCTTCGATAAATAAACTGTTATTAAGGAGTCATCCATTTGAATAAGCAATAGAGATAAACTACCATAGATTTACAAAATGTTTTAAATCTTACAAATGCAACTTTACTTCCTTGGGCCACATGTTTTTGGGGTGCTTTCTTTTGGCATGCAGTCACCCAGCCTTCATTCACTGAGAAATCCCAGCCCCATGGTGAAGCCACATGTTTGTATCTGGTCAACCATCCCAGCTGAACCCTGGTTTCAGTTGACTCCGTCCAGGCAGTCAGCAAGGCACGTGAGCAAAGAAGCCATCCTGAATACAGACCAAGATGTTCTATCCTAAGTGCTGTTCCATCCTCTACCTGTCGGCCTCAGCCCCAAGAGAAACAAACCACCCGCTCCTTGCACTTTGTCCAAACTTCTCTTCCTAAGAAACCACAGTCACAATTAAAGCAAGACTTTCACCATTGAAATTTAGACGGGCACATCTACAAATTCTGTCTCAGAAAATCAGCCCTGAATTGCCAATTTGTGCCTTTTTCACCACCTTCCATCTATACAACAAGGCTGTACCTTCTCTAACAAACATCATTAGAAGAATAATCACACACACTCACACGCATACACCAAGTGGGAGCCCAACTGGGGAGTCCCTGCTTGTGGCAAATTGCCAGTGGCCCCAACGTAAAGCATCACAGTCCTCCGGTCAGGTTTCCTTATCAGGGAGGAAGTCACAATAGACAGTGACCCAGGACCTCCAGCAGGCCTAGGGTTTCCGCTGAAGCCAAGATGACCATGAGCACAGCCAGATTCTCTGAGTGGTGATCCCGTCTCTTAGATAGAGCCCAAGGTGTTGTCAGTTTCAGCCATTTTCATGAGTCAGTAACAGCTTAGTAGACAGATGGGAATTAAGGTGTGGATTCCATTGTGATAAATTAGCTATTATGCAAAAAGAGAGAGACAGAGAGAGATTCATATTTGTAAATAAGCCCTAAATCTTCATATATGACTCTGTGTGTTGTGTTTCTACAGCATGAAGACTTGCTTTTCTGTGAATAATAAAACAAAGTGGCTAAAGTATTTCTGTGATAAAATTGCTAATATTCATTATATATATGGCTCATTATTTACCTTTCTATACTGCTTTTCCTTAATGCCTAATCGTACTTCTCCTCCTTTTCAAAAAATCCTAATTGACTAACACACTAATAAAAGAAAATAAGAAATAAAAATAAAATGTTTGTTATTTCTTTTCAGGTAGGTAATTTCAGTTAGGAAAAAAAATCATATTATATTAAGGACAACATCCTAAACCATGTGTCAAGAGCATTGATTAAATTAAATGGTTTCTGCATGTGGATGCTATACATCAGTAATTTTAGGTAAATACTTGTTGTGTTGAGGACAGAATGCTTTATGCATATTTCTTTTGCCAAAGCAAATCGTTCTGAATAGCAATAACCTTGGATGAGATTTGTTTATAGACCATATGAGGAAAATTATTGTCTATGATCTTTAATCTTCTTTAATATCCATTCATATTTTGGCCACTCAGCAGTATAATCAATGCATAAGAAATAGTACACTTCAAACAAAATCTATATTACATATTTGCTTTTACACACACACACACACATCCCTTCCAGTTAATGTTAGATCTACACGAACAAAACATGTTAAGCTGTTCTGTGAACTGTGCTGTAAATAAATTCAACATATAGTATGTAGAATAGCATCTTCTGATAGTTACTTTTAAGAAAATTATTAAATCAAAATGGAAAGCCTGGAAAAATGAAAGCCTCTACTTTCAATTATAGAAAATTATCTATAAAAAATAATCATCACTCATATATTTTAAAACAGATCAAAGGAATAAGCAAGTAAATTTAAGAGATATCCATGCCTTATCAAAAAAATCGCTACCTTCTAGTTCATAACCTACATATAAGCATAAATTGTGGAATAGATCTTTAAAGTATATCTTACATGACATTATTATCATCTACGTTTTCACTGTCAGATTTCTATGTCTCCTAAGTTTACAGAAACAATCTTAATAATGCATTTCTTATCACTAAAGTTCTTATTTAAAAGGTAACCAATGAATACAATATGAACTTCTCTGGAACACTGATCTCTGCATTCAGTCATAGCAATGACACCTGAATTCAGAGTATAAATTCATACCAACCACAAATGTTCTCTTTAATTTATTTAAAAACACATTTAATATGAAAACTCAGTAGAGTTATTTGTAATGCAGGCACCAATGTAATAAAATATTTGATAATGTCAGGGTGACAGTTTGCATTTTTCATTTTCCATCTATATTTATATCTCAAAATACGGTGTTTTCTCTCTAGGAAGCCGACAGTTAGGAACAGTAGAAACATCCCAACAGAAGGCAAATGTGCAATGTGTCCTTTTTGTTCATCTGCAAGAACTGTATTTGGCAAAAATATATAGAACTCAGCATAATATAAAATATCTTCAACTCTCTACCAAGTTTATGTTTTTCCTTTAGCTCATTTGTTTCACTCTTTAATACTAAATAATATAAATTAGCAATGCTATGCCATTTAAATAGTGTATATGTTTATGCTTTTAACGAAACCGATGGGCTGGGCACAGTGGCTGACACCTATAATCCCAACACTTTGGGAGGCCGAGGTGGATGGATCTCTGGAGCTCAGGAGTTCAAGTCCAGCCTGGGCAAGATGGAGAAACCCTGTTTCTACAAAAAATACAAAAATTAGCCAGGTGTGTTGGTGCACACCTGTAGTCCCAGCTAATTGGGAGGTTAAGGTAGGAGGAAAGCTTGGGCCCAGGAGGTGGGGGTTGCAGTAAGCTGAGATCATGCCACTGCACTCCAGCCTCAGTAACAGAGCCAGACCTTATCTCAAAAGAAGAAAGAAAGAGAGAAAGAAAGAAAGAAAGAAAGAAAGAAAGAAAGAAAGAAAGAAAGAAAGAAAGGAAGGAAGGAAGAAAAGAGGGCGGGAGGGAGGGAGGGAGGGAAAGAAAGAAAGAAAGAAAGAAAGAAAGAAAAAGAAAGAAAGAAAGAAAGAAAGAAAGGAGGGAGGGAGGGGGGAGGGAGGGAAAGAAAGGAAGAAAGAAAGAAAGAAAGAGAAAGAAAGAAAGAAAGAAAGAAAAAGAAAGAAAGAAAAGAAAGAAAGAGATGCAGCAACCCCCTAATTTGGGGCTTAGCCTGGGAAGTTTCTTGGCTTTGCCCAGGAAAGAATTCAAAGGTGAGCCAGTGGTGTTAGACAGCAATTATTTTGAGGTGGCAGTGTGCCGCAGCAGCAGAAGTACTGCTTCTTGCAGAGCAGGGCTACCCCATAGGCAGTGTGCCCACAGTAACAGCTCAGAGGCCATTCTGTAGTCATATTTATACCCACTCTTAATAACATGCTAATTAAGGGGAGTTTATGCAGAAATTTCTAGAAAAAGGGTGGTAACTTCCAGGTTGTTGGGTTGTTGCCATGGAAAGGAGTGGTAACCCCTGGGTGTTGTTATGGCAATGATAAACCGACATTGTACACTGGTGGACATGTCTTACGGAGAGCTGTTTCCACCTTGTTCCTGTTTTAACTAGTCCTCAATTCGGTCTGGTGTCTAAGCCCTTCCTCTAGAGTTGAGTCCTGCCTCCTACCTCTTTGTTTCTGAGACTGAAAACACAGTACTGAGACATATCCTCACCATTTTTATATCTGGGCTAGAAATTGACCTGGGGAAAGATTTATTGACAATTGTAACGCTGAAGATGCTTTAGGAATTACAAAGGAAGCTTCTAGATGAGAGGAACCTGGGGTGAGATTTAGGATTTGCACCTCAGCTGTGCTGACTGCATTTTCTCTGATCTTCATTCATAATCTCCCATCTCCAGCTTCATCCTAATCCAACAGATATTCCCTTTGCACATGACTAGGTTTCAACTCCAGAATCTTCTCTTTTGACTCTACTAGTGGTATTGCCAGGAGCTCGAATATATCACCTTCCTCTCAGAGATGTGCTTGGTGTCCTGATCAATAAATTATCTTTTAACAACTAGCCATGTCCATAGGAAAAACCATAATGGAAGTCAAAATCCCTCTGAAGAGCCTGAAACATCAGAGATCCCAGGAATCTGGTGTTGGAGAACATTTCTACCTGAGTCATTTCTTTAAACAATTACATCAACATCCTTCATTCCATGCTAACATTTTCTCCATGGAGGGAGGAAAAGAAAATCTTCCACTAATGGTCAAAGAACTATTCCAAGATACTATGTATTTTCTTTTTGTTTTCTAATGTGAATGATGGCTTTTTTGTTCAATTACATTATCATATCAAAATGCAAGTGATTATCAATATGGACTATAATTTAGTAGAGGGGGCACTTCGAGGAAGGAATTGTTACCTGGGGCAGGGGAGAGAGATACCTGGTAAGAGTGGACATCCTTTGGGATTTGTCACTGAAAACAAAGAAACAAACTGAAAAAACAAGAAGTAAAAAGTGTCAGTCCTACGAAACCAAAAATACATGCCAGAACTTGTGCTCTTTTTATAAAACAAAACAGCAGAAGAGAACACAACACAATAAAATAAACCAAAAAAAGCCGTCTCCTAGGGCAACTTAATTATATGGACATGAGAGGGTGTCCGTGAATTGGAAAACCTAGTAAGCCATAAATAGCCCCTCACCAGTCCCTCATAAGTCAAAACACAATTTTCCTGATGCTACAGGAAAATTGCACACTGAAAAATAAACAGGAAAAAAAAAGGATAGAATTCACTGGGAACTACTATTAAAATAAAAACCAAAGTAAAACCCAAAAATGTTTAGTTAAAGAAGATGCTTCACACAATACCCAACAAAGTAAAGAAAAACTTTGGCACAGAACAATAATACCAATAATGGTTCTTTCCTCAAGTGTTTCTTGATTAGAAGTGCATAGATAAAACATATAAACAAAAACCCCGTGGAGAAAAAAAGTATTAGTTATAACCAAAATCACTCACTCAATATCACAAAAAATAACACAAGTATTTTTATAAATTTTATTCCTTTGGAATTGATACAGATTTACTTGGTCATCATCAATTTTCATAATTTTTAAAAATGTAACTGCAGATTAAGTATATTACCTATTACTGAAGGGTGCATTTTGTATGTCCCCATAAGGGCATCTCGCTGGTGAATAGATTATTTGTTTCTTTTTGTATTATTTTGTCTCTTTGATAGTATGACTCTATCTCTTTCTCCTTGCATATCTTAAATATTTGTGTTATGAAAATTAGTTGCCCTCTTATTTAAAGCATAGATATTCATAAATATGTCTTTAGTGTTAATTGGAAGCTTTAGTATTACACTTATTTCCTTTTATCACTGGTGTTTTGGAACCTAAATTTTATCTTTTCTTACATCACAATTAAAGCAGAAATTGATGAGAGCAGTTAAGCCATGTACTATACAACAAAGTAACTGTTGGCACTTGGAAACAATGAAAAATATGGACAAACAGTTACATTTTTAAAAATAGGAATAAGGTACGTATACAAAAATTAAGAAAGAGCAAGTAGAAAAAAGACTACTGAAACAAACAGAAAATTGAGACATCATGAGAGATTGATTTGTATAACTTACTGCAAATATGCTTGAAAACATGTGTGAAATATCTAATAAAAAGTAGCTATTTACCAAATGCAAATCATGTACAAAAAGAATCCTTCAACAAAACAATTTCCATTTTAAATCATAGAAAAATTTCAAACTAGTTATCCTCCAAAAAGGCACTTGGCTCAATGGTTTTATAGATTTACTCCAAAGCTTCAAATAATTGGCAATCCTAATATTCCCTATAAAAAGTCCTAGTCAAAGAAAATGCAATATTTATATGAATTAAATATGACGTATATTCCTAAACCTGATTTTCAAAAAAAAAATGGCATAAATTTGAAGTCCGGTAGTGTGATACCTCCAGCTTTGTTCTTTTTGCTTAGGATTGTCTTGGCTATATGGGTTCTTTTTTGGTTCCATATGAATTTTAAAATAGTGTTTTCTAATTCTGTGAAGAATGTCAATGGTAGTTTAATAGGAATAGCATTGAATCTACAAATTGCTTTGGGCAGTGTGGCCATTTTAACGATATTGATTCTTCCTATCCATGATCATGGAATGTTTTTTCCAATTTGTTAAATAATATGAGGGTACATTTTCTTGAGTGTCTATGTAACATGACATATCATCATCGTTATCATCATCTTAATCATCACTATGATCATGATGATAATGATCATCATCATTATCACCACCACCATTAACATCATCTTCATCATCACCATCATCATCACCATAATCAACACCATCATTACATCATCATCATTTTCTTCATCACCATCATAATCTTCATCACCATCAGCATCATCATGATCAACACCCTCATCACCAACATCATTATCATATTCATCATCACCATCACTACCATTATCATCATCTGCATCATAACCATCATCACCATTATCACCATCATTGTCACTCTCATCACCATCACCACAATCATCATCATTATCATCATCACCATCACCATCATCATCCTCATTATCATCAACACTATCATCACGATCTCCACCATCATCGTCATTATCTTTATCATCATCATTATCTTCATCATCATCATCATATTGTCATATACTACATATTACTGGCCAATGGAAATTGAACCAAAAAATTCATTTATGAGAAGGGGAAATTCTTGCTTAATGTGACAGTTATGCTACTAAATGCCAAAATTGCATATCAAAGGTAATTTTGAAATGTCCCGTTAGTGCTAGTTTCTTCACTTGGGAAACAGTGTAGCTTTGTTTACAGATATAGGCCAGTAAGCAGTAGAGGACTTAAGTTCATAAAACTAAGAGCAATAATTGAGATTAAAATTAGTCCAATTTATGCCATTAATTATTTCATAGAAAACTAAATTAACTGAGAACTGAAATATTTCACTCTGTCATCGAGCCAAAAAGGAGTGAATGTAATACCTATTGTTAGTTTCGTTTGATGCAGTTTCATCACATTGCCTACAAAACCAAATTCAGTGACTTAAATCATTTAAATCACAGTAAACTACAGTGGACTATATTCAAATCCTCAAATATACATGTACAAAAAGTTTATCTTTCAAATTCATTACTCACAGAATTCTTTTGAAAGGCGAGTCAATCATCTCCTTTGGAAACTTCTCTGACCAGCCACACTGTATACTGAGCTGCTCCCAAGTTCACAATCCCAAAGACAGAGATCACTCATCTCTGAAGCATGAGCTGATTAAAGAAAATGATATCTTTGTTGTTAACTCTGCTCTCAGCACTCCTACAGTACTTTCAATCAGCAGTGATCAAAAGCTGAAATTCAGTGCAACTTAGAGGCACGGTTTCATAGGCACGGTTGTATCTTATTGGAGCTTAGTGAAAAGTGCTTTTTGATGTTACAATCTATTAAAATAGGAAAAGTAGACTTTTTTCTAGGTCAGGTGTTATGTACTTACAGCAAGGTAACTAGTGTGCCTGTACAGATGGCACGATAAATCATTGCATTAATATCTTCGGCTGTAATACTCTGAGATCATGAACAATTTCCCAAGAGCTATTTTCTTAATAATGTCCATTTTAATTATCTTTTCAATTAAAATCATGATGTTGTATGTAATAATGGCATGAAAAAATTAAACAAGTTGCAATACAGTGCCAAATTTGAAAAAAGTCATCATTTCTTAAAGTTCATTTAAAAATTATTTAAATAAGTTTATGCATTTAAACAATTTTTACAAGGCACAGGATTCCTATTATCAGTTTCACTGAATGAGTTTTATCAGTATCCCATATAAAATACAGCAATCTGCCAATTTTTTTACACATGTATCATTTTTAAACAAAATTATCATGAATAAATATAGAATTGGATGTTTTCTGTTAATATTCCAATAAGAAGGAAATCTTGAATATAATCATTAGTTTTTTTTTTTCATTTCCAGAATGGTAAGTTGTCCTTGTCTTTACTTGACAAGATCATGCATGGCAAGAGGAAAAAAATCTTAAAGTCTTTTGAAAACTTCATTTTAAAGTAGTACACAGAATGCTTGTATGGCCACAGTGCTAAATGGATGACCTTGGACAAGTACTTTATCTTTTTAATGCCTCATTTTCCTGGAAAATAAGATGATTTCAATGGTTGCTTTTAGTACAATGAAGCTACACTTCATGCAGAAGGAGAAGAAACCTAATGGACCCTGTGCGTTAGTATTTACTTCAAGATCTAAAGCAACAGAGCATGAAAATAATGTTCCTGCGTTAACATTTTATTATCTGCAGACACCAGGTAGCTTCAGGTGCCTGTCAATTACAGAAATTTGGAAGCTAATGAATCAATAGTCAACACAGGGCTGGTAACTCTCCGAGTTTAATAGTTACATTCAAACATTCATGTGAGAAATAATTAACCTGTTCTACCTAATAGATCGTTTTTTTCAACACAGGTGGCTATTTTTATTTTCTATGTTCATCTTTAGCAAGTGAGTTTATACAGTGGGAACATACTGTCAATTGCATCCAGCAGTTGAATGCCGGCATAATAAGAAATGTTACAATGACGTAGATGTCAGGGCTCTATATTTGCATATGTGCCAAAGTGTCAAATCATCCGTGGGTTTGTTTGTTTGTGTTAGGTTTGTGTTGTTGTTGTTGGTTGGTTGGCTGGTTTTGAAACAGGGTCTTGCTCTGTCACCCAGGCTGGAGTAAGGTGGCACCATTGTGGCTCACTGTAGCCTTAAACTCCTGGGCTCAAGCGATCCTCCCACCTCAGCCTCCCAAGTAGCTGGGACCAGAGGCACACGCCACCATGCCTGACCAATATTTTTTTATTTTTTACAGAAATGTGGTTTCACTGTGTTGCTCAGGCTGATCCATGGGATTTTTAAAATAAAAATCCTCTTAAATAAAAATTAACCTTATATCATAATTTTAAATATAAAAATATCTATCTAGAATGTATGCACAGATTTCTTACCAGCCTTAAATGTATCAGTATGTCAGACTGTGATGTGTTCTCTATAATTGAGTGTTTGGTTGACTAATATATAGTTGGTGATGATTAAATAATTTATTCTGGAAGATCAGCCTCATGGCTTTTAATCAGGCATGCACACAGTCATAGATTCATATATTAAAGGAGATAGAACAATTATACATAGCATCACTTGAAATCCATAGCTCAATCCCTAAAAATGTATTAAGATTTTTTGACAAACAAATACGCCAAATGATAAATATATGTGGGTAGATTACCGATCCTAGTATTTAAAATAGCTTTATAGTCATGTTTACTACATGGCAAATTTTAAACATCATTCTAGTTCCCATTGTTTTTATATTTGAATTCAAATATTATTTCTACATCTGCACATTACAATTATTCAATAGGACCATTCATTTCCTATTTCAAATTTTTACAAATAGTGGTTAACTTTTTATATTCCAAACTTGTTCGCCATCCATAAATTCCAGGTATTAAACTCACCATCCATAAACACCAGGTACTAAATACCAGGTAGTAGGTACACTACTATCTTCCTGCACAAATTAATTCACCTTAGTGAGCACATGGGGATTGGTGAGTATGCCTGTGTGCCCATGTGTTTTAACTTGTCTGTACTTTCTGAATTTGCACACAATCCTGTCTAATTTTCCCATTGTCTCGATTGGATAATTTTTCTCAAAGAGTTGAAATGTTGTTATTTACGTTTATTTATAGAATAAGTCAAGGTGGACAAGCAAAATTGCCTACCCCCAATTTCCCTTCTCTTAATTTTTACTAACGTTTGTGTGAAGTATGTGCCCATACACATACAAAGAATAATATTCACCAGACTGTCTCCATAGTTGCATCCTCTGTGATAGGCTCTGCCTCTGTTTTATTAACGTGGAGGGTGAGCAATTTGAGTTCACACTTTTTTATATTTAAAAATGCACTTTACATAGAAACACATTGTCTTTTGAAGAACGGTGTGGTTAAACAAGCAAACTACAATCCCCAAATCTCAGCTTTCGGTCTCAGTTTTTATGGATCTTTCTGGAAAGAACCTTGCCAAGTCTGTAGTTTTTCTCTTCCATTATCTACAGTATATTTCATTTACCACTCTTTAGATGCCCTCTACATTTTAGAGTAACTCACTAGAACAGTGATTCTCAAATGTTAGCGTGGATAAGAACATTATGGAAAGCTTTTTAATACACGGATTTCTACAAAACCTTCTGATGCAGAAGGTCCAGGTTGGGTCCATACATTTTATTTCATTTTTGTTTTATTTTGTTCTAAACTGATAATTTGTAATTATATAAATGCATGAGATATGAAGTATTGTTCAATGTAGAATAATTAAATCAAACCAGTTAATATATCCTAACATTTTTGTGGTGAGAACATTTACAGTTTACTCTTTTATCAATTTTGAAGTGTAAAATACTCCATCATTAACAATATTCACCACAATTTGTAATATTAATAGAACTCAAAAAGGGGAAAAGGTTCCTTCTATCTATCTGAGATTTTGTATCCTTTCACCAAAGCTTTCATTTCCCCCACCCCAGCCTCCAAAATTGCCATTGTATTCTCTGCTTCTAAGAGTGTGATGTCTTTACATTTCACATACATTTAATTTCTAACACATCCCTGGGTTTATTACTCTGCTGAGCTGCAAACCACACTTGGATTATGAGAAGGAGGACTGAGTCATATTTCTTGTTAAAAAGTTAATCCCTAGAGATTCATACCATGGCAAACGCACTAAATACTAGCTTATGCCACAACATGAATAGATCAGCTTGCTAAATCTATAGACACAGACTAATGCTTAACTTTCTTTGGCCAATCCGTTGTTTTCACTCAAGTTGTTTCTTCCACATTTTTGGCTCACGATAGAATGAAAGTATTTACAATAAACTCAGGAAGATGCAATTTTGCTATAAGATGAAGACAGGCAAGTGAGAAAAGAAGAGTAAATATGCTAAAATACAATCTGTCTATTCATCACATCCTTTTTAAATAAGACTTTCAAGTTCTCATCCAAAAAGGACAAAGTAGAAGGTTTATGGGTTTGTGGCATTGCAATTGGGATTCTATAGGGCAAAGGAAGTAATTTCTGAATATCCTTAGGCACTCTCCTTGAGAAATCATTTTCTTAACCTTTTTCTGAAGCTAAGAATTTTGACATGGCATATATATTGACTTGGGACACGACTTTTTTTTAAGTCATGTTATGCACTTATTTGGAAGCTTTCAAAGTCCATAAAAATATAGATATTCAAATAAAGACTTATTTACATAATTTGTGTTGGATTATTTAGAACTTCTGCTGTTTTTCTATTCATAATAACTCTTCACTACTTGTAGAAATGATTGCTGAAATCTGGTCTTCAAGTAATTTGAACATTGAAAAAAATTTAACATTTTTACAGTCCTAGTTATGTTTGCGAAATAAAGAAACAATGGAAACAACAATGACCTCTTCTTTCTGGCTTGACATTTGTTCAGCTCACACCATCTGCATGGTCTGGATATAGAAAAAGATAGACCTGAGGTCATTGAAAAACCACAGAAAAAATGGCAACTACCTTGAAAAAGGAAAACATGGCAACTGATTTCTACACACACACACACACACACACACACACCTGCCTACGTTATCTATTGATAATTGCAAATTAACTTACTATGTCAAATTAAAATAAAGTTTTGGTCAACCAAATGCTTGAACTGAATCCACTAGGGAGACATGAGTGGGGATGATTTCCCAAGAGACCTGGTGGATGTGGCTGGATTACATCATAGTGCTCTGTTTTCAGTATGCACCTTCATGCAGATCTTTCAAACAAACTGATTTCACAGACCACCATCAAAGGTGGTCAGTGGAGATCAATACTGGCCAAACTTTGGAAATAAAATAGTAACGGAACTTAGAACCTAGCGATGTGAGTTTGCTAGGGCTGCCGTAACAAAGTCCCACAGACTGTGCCACCTAAACAAAAGACATTTATTCCCCCACCATCCTGGAGGCCAGGAATTTGAGATCAAGGTGTCACAGGGCTGATCCCTCCTGAGGCTGTTCTCCTTGGTTTATAGACGCCATCTTCTCCCCGTGTCCTCACATGGTTGTCTTTCTGTGTGTCTGTGTCCTAATTTCTTCTTATAAGTCCTATTGGACCAGGGCCCACCCTAATGGCCTCATTATACTTTAATTGTCACTTTAAGGGCCCTATCTCCAAATACAGTCCCTTTCTGAGGTACTGGGGGTTAGGACTTTAATATGTGTATTTTGTGTAGACACTGCTCACATGCAAATGAAAGCAAACTAATGCCAAACAATTGGTGAAATGTCAACATTTTTATGAAACACCATGGGTTAGATATACCACTGGTGAAAATGTACTATGTATATATAGAGACAGAGAGTTTAGGCTGCACAGTCTGTGGGACTTTGTTATGGCAGCCCTAGCAAACTCATATATAGCTAGGTTCTAAGTTCCATTACTATTTTATTTCCAAAGTTTGGCCAGTATTGATCTCCAGTGGCCACCATTGATGGTGGTCTGTGAAATCAGTTTGTTTGAAAGATCTGCATGAAGATGCATACTGAAAACATATATATATATATATATATATATACACACACACACACACACATACACACACCATGGAACACTATGCAGCCATAAAAAAGAATGAGATCATATCCTTTGCAGAAACATGGATGGAGCGGAAGGCCATTATCCTTAGCAAACTAACACAGGAACAGAAAACCAAATGCTGCCTGTTGTCACTTTTAAGTGGGAGCTGAATGATGAGAACACATGGACACATGGTGGGGAACGACACACACTGGGGCCATCAGAGGGTGGAGGGTTGAGGAGGGAGAGGCTCAGGATATTAATGGGTACTAGGGCGATACCTGGCTGATGAAATAATCTGTACAACAAACCCCATGACACACTTTTACCTGTGTAACAAACCTCCACATGTACCCGTGAACTTAAAAGTTAAAAAAAAGAAGGAAAACGTACAATATAAATTTTATTTTTAAGTTTTTTCCTATTTTAGTAACTTTTAGTAAATAAAGCTCAACAGCAGACTTCACTTATTTTTATGATGTTGGTAGTAATATTTTCTCCTTCATCCTGTTTGCCTGTTTCCATATCTTTCCCCAGATCATACCCACTTTTAGCATTATTACCAAAATAATATAATTGAACACAAATCTTTTCTAACATGTAGAGAAGGCCCATCCAGGCCCATCCTCCCACCTTTCCATCCTTCACTATCTGCTCCCAGACTCCCCATTTCAAACTTCTATTGTTCATTGTCAAATGCTTTAATAAACTTTCCATGTGCTTGTTTTCAATTTACTTTCAATTCTGTAACCAACCCATTTCAAATTCCACAATAGAGAAAGAAATATTTGGATACTTTCTATTTCCCAATTTAAGCTCTATGCCAGCAAGATTAGGACAGGTCCAGAGGTGGGCTTTTCAGTGGGAATGACCTTCTAAATGCCAATGAATGAGTTACAAATGGAGACCTTCCTGTAAAAACTTTTAAAACATTGCTGTATCACCACTGGCAAATTAATCTCAATGTCATGTAATATTTAACATATTTTTCATGAAACAGGATTTGGGAAATAGGAAATACCTGCATTCTCATTAACAATATAGTACTTTTTGTTTAACTTTGAAGTTCAGGGGGCATGCGCAGGTTTGTTACATGCGCAGGTTTGTTACGCAGGTAAACATGTGTTATGGGGGTTTGTTATACAGATTATTTCATCACCCTGGTATTAAGCTTAGTACACATTAGTTGTTTTTCCTGATCCTCTCCCTCCTCCCACCCTCCACCCTCCAATAGGCCCCAATGTCTGTTGTTCCACTCTATGTGTCCATGTGTTCTCATTATTTAGCTCCCACTTATAAGTGAGAACATGCAGAATTTGGTTTTCTGTTCCTGCGTTACTTTGCTAAGGATAATGGTTTACAGGCTCCATTCATGTTCCTACAAAGGATATGATCTCCTTCTTTTTTATGGCTGCATAAGGATAATGGCCTCCAGGTCCAGGCACACTCCTGCGAAGAACAGGATCTTGTTCTTTTGTATGGCTGCATAGTATTCATATTGGGTTTGATATCAGAAATACATGCCTTGCACATACTTTTTGTTTATTTAATTACCACAGAAAAGTCAGTGATATAGATTCTGATTACATCTATTGTAGTATCCTGCAACTTACACTGTTTTAAAAAATTGTCCATCATTCCCACGTTTTACTTTAAAACTTTGCAGAGAAGGCTCAGCACGGTGGCTCATGCCTGTAATCTCAGCACTTTGGGCGGCCCAGATGGGTGTATCACCAGGGGTCAGGAGCTGGAGACTAGCCTGGCCAACATGGTGAAACCTTGTCTCTACTAAAAAACACAAAAAACTTAGCCAGGTGTAGTGGTGTGTGCCTATAATCCCAGCTACTCAGGAGGCTGAGGCAGGAGAATCACTTGAACCCAGGAAATGGAGGCTACAGTGAGCTGAGATCGTGTCATTGCACTCCAGCCTGGGCCACAGAGCGAGACCATCTCAAAACAAACAAACAAACGAACAACAGCAACAACAAAACTTTAAAGAGAGAATGAAAAGTAACCACCGTTGATAATTTTCCTCCTCACCATTAGGCATGATTATTGCAATTGTCTCTTCATCTAGGATACAGAAGTCAAAAACATACAAATCACCAAATTATTAGTAAAATTGCAGGAATTATAGACATCTGTTCTTTGCACATCCCAGGCAGAGAAACTGCATCTCTACGGTTTCCAACTCATTTATCTAGAGTTGTTACGATAAATTTTCCCAAATGATTCCAAATTGCTGGTACACAAATTCCTTTAATAATACATTTAAACCTCAAATGTAAATGCAATGTATTTGTATGTAATAGTTTGAGTAATCAAGGTTCACCACAAAAGATACCTGTGCCTATTTTAAAAACATTTTAATAATGTACTTAACAAAAGAAAATGAATGCTTTAGCAAAAAAAAAAAAAAAAAAAAGAAGAAGAAAGAAGAAAAAAGATAAACAAAGAAAAACCAGGTTCAAATCGCTGTGTTTGGACAGCATCCCATTCTCGCATGTTTCGGGAGCAGTGTACAGCTTTTTTGCACCCTCAATTTGTCCAATGTATTTAATGGCTCTGCCAATCTAGGAAGCAGAGAATTACCCAGAGCAGGAATGTCCTTGGCTTGGTCATTTAATTATAGACAATTATAGACCGTTTTTGCTCCTTCACAGGCTTGAGTAAGCAGCGTGCAATGATGTGATAGTGATTATTAAATGTTTAAATAACACGCTTATAATTCTGATTTGGGGGATGATTTTTCTGTCTTATACAGTGTATATTGACCCTGCCTGTAGATGGCAATGTTGTTCAAAAGACAGCAACATCACCTTCTATCTATTGCAGATTCGCTGTGCATTATACACAGGTGAAGTGATGTTGTGTCTCAGATGTAATATTAAATACATATATTACCTTACTATACTTGGGGAGTTAGCTTGCGGGAAACAGAAACAGATGGAAAAGACGGAATAAAACTGGCAAAATCCTGATAATTGTTAGAACTTGGTAAAATAAACTTAATAGACAGAAAGATGCTAGATATTTCCTTTCTCCCATCCTCCAATCTCAAGTAGGCCCCAGAGTTTCCCTATAAAACAAACATGAACATGTACCCCTGAACCTAAAATGAAAGTTAAAAGAAAAATAAATAAGTAAAATAAAATGTGCTTCTCTTTTCCTTAAAAAATAAAATAAAACAAAAATGCTAGATAGATAGATGATGGATAGACATTTTGTGTGGTTGAAGTGGGCAGAGATAAAACGTGTGGATCCAATTCCCTATGACTTAATAGATGTTTTTGTTTATTTTCTTTTGTTGATGTCAGAAATCAATATGTTGCAAAAGAAACGTGTTTTCCCACTGTTCACCGATTTAGTGTCTGCTTTTGAATTTGTATAAAAACAAGCGATGGTTGATAAGCTGAGGAAACTCTAGAACATGTTCTATGTTAAAGTTCGCTAGAAAATAGTGATAAATAACTTGGCTTTAGCTATGAAGATGGTGGTTTTATTTAAAATTTTAAGTCGGTAAATCACTAAGCTACAACACAGTGCGTGGCACAGAACAGCAGAAGGGCCCAGTACATATTTCTTGGACACCTGGATTAGGGAAATACTTTGGAAGTGGTTTGTGAAATGCACCAAGTATGATGTCATGAGCACAAGGGCTCAGAGAGTGGAGATAAGGGATTTGAGTGGTGTGCTCATGCACTGCTATGCACCACAGTTCTGCAACATCTACAGACGAGTCCATCCTAGTGAGTAGAAGTGGGTCAAGCATCTGAGAACCTCAAATTGCTCTTTCTGTGTGTGCTTTTAAAGTGCACAACAGCATGGGACAGACAGTCTGTCAAAAATTGCTGAACATGAATATCCTTTGCTTCTTGTATATGAAAATGAAAAAGCAAAATTTTGTAGCACTGCATGGATGATATGGATATGTGTGTGCGTGTGCACAAATTATATGTATGTGTGTGAGTGTGTGTGTGCATACACAAGCTTATGTGTCTCTGTGACATCCCTGCAAATCAAGTCAAAAAGATCATATTATAATCCTGTCATTCTACAAATTATTTATAATGTGTGAATTTTTCTTTGTTATGCTCTGAATTCTGCCTATCCCCTCAAAATTTGTATGTCCAAGCTTTAACCCCTAGGACCTCAGAATGTGACCATATTTAAAGACAGGGTTTTCTGTTTTTTGTTTTTTTGAAACGGAGTTTCGCTCTTGTTGCCCAGGCTGGAGTGCAATGGCGCAATCTCGGCTCACAGCAACAACCTCCTTGATTCAAGTGATTCTCCTGCCTCAGCCTCCCAAGTAACTGGGATTACAGACACTCACCACCATGCCCGGCTAATTTTGTATTTTTAGTAGAGACGGGGTTTCTCCATGTTGGTCAGGCTGAAGACAGGGTCTTTAAAGAGGTGATTAAGGTACAGGGAGTTCACTAAGGTGAGCTCTGATCCAATAGGACTGGTGTCCTTGTAAGAAGAGGAGATGAGGTTACAGACACACACAGAGGTACAAACAGGTGAGGACTCAGGGAGAAGACGGCATCTACAAGCCCAGGAGAGAGGCCTCAGGAGTAACCAGCCCTGCCCACACCTTGATCTCAGTCTTCCAGCCTCCAGTGTTGTGAGAGAATCAATGTCTGTTGTTTATAAGCCACCCAGTCTATGTATTCTATTATAGCAGCCTGAAATGGACTAAGACACCTCATAAGAAGAGGAGATGAGGACACAGACCCACACAGAGGGACGACCCTGTGAGGACACAGGGAGAAGACAGTGTCTACAAGATAATGAGACAGGCCTCAGGAGGAACCAGCCCTGCTCACACCTTGATCCTGGACTTTCAGCCTCCAGAACTCTAGGAGGATAAATGTCTTTCTGTTTAAGCTGCTTAGTCGGTCGTCCTTTGTTACAGTAGCCCTAAGAGTAATACAAGGTCCAAATAATCCCAATGTATTATTTAGAGGAGATACTGTAAATACATTATTTAAACAATTCTTGATATCCATTCATTCTTTAAAAATTTTGTAGCAGTCTAGTGTTTCTTCTTTAATTAGGAAATCAATAAGAGAAAAACAAAACTCTTGCTCAAATAATGGAAATGAACATATAAGATTATTATGCTAATATTAAAAGGCATCTGCAATTGTATTGAATTTCACTTTTTATTTTTTATCTTTTGCATGTAGAATGTATCAGTAGTATAGTTAAGAATATTAAATTCTAAAGTATAATCCTTATATGAAAGGAAGGTAGTTATTATTTGAATTTAATAAATGTGTTTTTATAATCAGGTATGTTCTACATTAATCACAATGTAGGTGAATGCAAAAAGATGGTATTGTGATGAAAATATTTATGGTGTTAAAATTTTATCTTTCCTTAGAAATGATATTTTCTCTTCATCTCGAAATATCCACAGACTAGAACCCTGATCTACTGTGCTCAAGTGATAAGACAGACAAAAAGAAGAATGTGACATTAAATGGCCTGCTGTCAGAAATATGCAGAAATTACTTTTTGTAACGATGTCCAAAATAATACACATCTCTTAAAAGAGGAAAGATAAAATATTAAAAATATTTTTCAGAAAGCTGACATGTCAGATTAAACGATGATGTTTTAAGATGCATTGTAGCTGTGAGATGGACCAGTCACAAAAATAAGTGGAATAAATAAAAGCCTAAGTCACTTACATTAGAAAAATTACAAAGAAATATTTCTTTGTTTTAAGCAACAAAATTTTAAAATGTGGAACCTAGATGATAATGCATGAACAACTGGGAAAATGTGATCTCATTAAGATTGTTTATTGCTAAGGATAATTATACATTTTATTGTGCTAAATATACGTATACCCTAAATTTGCTATTTTAACCATTTTAAGTGTACAATTCAGTGGTAATAATTACATTCACAATGCTGCTCAATCATCAAGACTATTTTCAAACCACTTTCATTACCCCAAAGAGAAACGCTGCAGCTATTAAGCAATGACTCCCCCATTTGCCCTCTCCCCAGACCCTGGTCACCATTATCCTATATTTTCTCTCTATGATTAGGGCTATTCTAGGTATTTTATGTGAGTGGGATCATGCAATATTTGTTCTCTTACTTTATTTAGCATAATAAAATATTCATCTACATGGTAGCATGTGTCAGAGGCTCCTTCCTTTTTTAGGTTGAATAATATTCCACTGTATGGATAGGCCACAGTTTGTTTGGCGACTCATCTGCTGATGGACATCTGAGTTGTTTTCACTTCGTCACTATTTAAAGAATGCCTCCATGAATACTCTTGTATAATTTTCTGTTTGAGTCCCTGTTTTCAATTCTTTCCACCTGAATTTGAATAGGGAAATTGCTGGGTCATGTGGTAATTCTACTTTTAATTTTGACAGGAACCATCATACTGTTATCTGTAATGGCTGCAGCATTTTATGTTCTCACCAGTGATGCACAAGTGTTCCAACTCATCCATAGCCTCACCAACACTTCTTCTTTTACAATTAAACATTATTTTATTTTTAAAATTTTTGTTAAATTACTATTTTTTTGTAGAGATGGGGTATCACTGTCTTGCCTAGGCTGGTCTCAAACTCTTGGCCTCAAACTATTCTCCCAGCTTAGCCTCCCAAAGTCAGGGATTATAGGCATGAGCCACTATACCTGGCCAACATTATTTTCAATTCTAAACATGTACTAAAGAATTACTCCTAAATTAGACATGACTCACCAGACCTTGGACGGGAACCTATCAAAGATGTACCTCCCAGGTGGAAGGTAATGTTTGGGTTGGAGAGTAAGCAGTGCCTTATTTTTCTACACCTGAAAGATGACGGTTGGTGAGTGCACTAGTCCATTTTCTATTGCTTATAATGGAATACCTGAAACAGGGTATTTATATTTAAGAATAAATTATTTCTTACAGTTATAGAGGCAAAGAAGTTTCAGGTTGAGGAATGGCATCTGGTGAGAGCATTCTGGCTGTTGGGGAATCTCCTGAAGAGTTTCCAGGCAGTGCAGAGCATTCCATGGTGAGGGGGCTGAGTATGCTGGCTCAGGACTTTCTTCATCTCTTATAAAGCCACCAGTCCCACTCCTGTGACAACTCAAAAATCCATGAACCCATGAATCCATAAATCAGCAAATCCTTTCACGAAGGTGGAGCCCTCATCACCCAATTAGCTCTTCAAGGCCCTATCTCTCAACCTTGTCACATTGAGGATTAAGGGTTTTTTGTTGTTGTTGTTGTTGTCGTTGTTGTTGTTTTTTGACCGAGTCTTTCTCTGTTGCCCAGGCTGGAGTGCAGTGGCGTGATCTTGGCTCACTGCAACCTCCGCCTACTGGGTTCAAAACATTCTTCTCCCTCAGCCTCCAGAGTAGCTGGGATTACAAATGCCTGCTACCACACGTGGCTAATTTTTGTATTTTTAGTGGAGGCAGGGTTTTACCATGTTGGTTAGGCTGGTCTCAAACTCCTGACCTCTAGTGATCCTCCCGCCATGGCCTCCCAAAGTGTTGGGATTACAGGCGTGAGCCACTGCGCCTGGCCTGTGATTAAGTTTTAACATGAGTTTTGGAGTGGACGAACATTCAAACCATACCAGATTTGAAAATAGTGGTGATATTTGCACAGCACTGGGAAGGAGAAAAAGAAGAAAAAAGTAAGTAAATTCAGTTGTCATGAGACTCAAAAGGAAGAGTTTTATAAAGAGTCTGACAGTGTGAAAAAATTGGAGCAGGGTTGAAGGACAACTTCAAATTAATGAACACATTGGAATATTTTACAACGATATTATTAAATCTGTTACTTTATTTCATTAGTGAGGGTTCTCCAGAGAGATAGAATCGATAGGATATAGAGATAGATGATACAGATACAGATATAGAAGGACAGATATATAGATAGATACTGATGTAGAGATAAAGATATAGGCTGGGTGTGATGACTCATACCTGTAGTCCCAACACTTTGGGAGGCTGAGGCAGGAGGATCTCTTGAACCCAAGAGTTGGAGACCAGCCTGGGCAACATGGTGAAACTCTTGTCTCTACAAAAATTAGCCAGGTGTGTTGGTGCAGCCTGTAGTCTTAGCTCTTGGGGAGGCTGAGGTGAAAGAATGGCTTGATCCCAGGAGGTTGAGGCTGCAGTGAGCTGAGATCACACCACTGAACTCCAGTCTGAGTGACACAGCAAGACCCTGTCCCCCCAAAAAAAGATATATAGATTACAGATGTAGATAAAGATGGATATTGATAGGCATAGATATAGAAATATGAGAGGGAACTTATAAGGGGAATTGGCTCATGCAATTACAAAGAATGAGAAGTCCCACCACAGGTCATGTGCAAGCTGGAGAACCAGGAAGGCCAGGAGTATGGCCGATTCCAATTGTGAAAATCTCAGAACCAGGGTAGCTGATGGTGTAACTCCCATTCTGAGGCCAAAGGCCTGAGAACTTGCAAGGCCACTTGTACAGTCCTGGAGTTCAAAAGCCAGAGAACCTGGAGTTCTCATGTCCAAGGGCAGGAGAAGTGTGTCCCAGCTCCAGCTCTAGAAGGAAGGCAGAGAAGGGGACAGAGAGAGAGAAAGAGAGAGAGTGAGTTTGACTATACTTCCCTTGCCCTTTTTTTTTTTTTTTTTCTATCTGGGCCCTCAGCTAATTGGGTGATGTTTGCACACACTGAGAGTGGATCTTCCTTACTCAATCTCCTGATTTAAATACCAGTCTCTTCTGGAGACACTCTCACAGACAGACTCAGAAATAGTGCTTGACCAGCTATCTGGGTAACCCTCCAGCCAGTCGAGTTGACACTTAAAATTAATTATCACAATTCAGCACATAAACCTAGTCCTAATGCATTAGCGAATAAAATAAATGCTTGTTTTTCCAGAAAGCATGTTTGAAAATATCAAGTGTAATAGATCACACTATAAAGATAAAGCTACCAAAGGTCAATATTGATGCTCAATTAAGGGAAATTCAATGAAATGATTAATTACAGTGGTAGATAATGAGTTTACTATTTTTTGCTGTAAGTTTTCTGAAACACTGTTGCAGTTGTACTTACTTTTAACCAAGAAGAAACATAGTCCTTAATTGTCTTTTAGACTGATTTACTACTTGATATTTTATATCTTATTTTCAAACTATGGCAATTGAAAAATTTGAGTATTCTGATATACATGAAAATAAACAGATCAATGGACTATTCCTTAATTTCATCCCTTAAAACTCATTGTACTGAATCCTGGGTTTATTGGCAGGGAGGGAAAAAAAACAGAACCCAAACCCTCCGGTGCATAGTAGAAGATAATGTACCTAAACCAAAACTATTGTTAGATTATTATCCTATGTCTGAATAAAGATTTCATAAATAAAGATTCATGAAAGTAAAATAATTACTAAAGAAAAACTATCAATACGAAGTCATTTCTTCTTTCATTTTTTCCCTTTCTACCCACAGAAATATAAATATCTGCAAAGCTTGGAGGTGAATATTGCATTTCCCAATTAACTAGTGTCTTGCTTTGGTATTGCAGAATGAGCTCTTTCTACAGTTGACTGAAATTGGCCAATTCATGGGTGAACAGATTCTACCTGCAATCTCCTTGCTACCACACATGTGCATAAGGGAGTTTCCCTTTGAAGAGAGGATCCTTCGACACTAGGCTGCAACTGACCTAGACAGTGGCTGCCCTGTGGCCCCTGAGCCTTCTCTGGGCATGATGCCCATAGTGTGTTACCAGAGGAGGCCAAATCCTTTCCACCTCCCCTAGACACCAGGGAATAGCAACAGTTTTCTCTGCCTGGAATGCTCTCCCTCCAGGTTTTCCCAGAACAAGCTCCTTCTCTTTCTTCAGTCCTGGGTTCAAACATCTTTGGTCCAATGCCTCTTAAAGGGGTTACTTTTTCCTCTCAAATTTCTTATCTTGATGATGGATGTATTTGCTTCTTTAGTGTACCTTTCCCCGCAGTAGGCTGTCAGCCAAAAAGAGTTGGAGTTCACAACTCTCTCACTAGCCTTTTGAATAGTACAGGAAAATTGACAGTGTGCAAGAATATCTGTTGAATGAATTCACAAAAGAAATGCAGTGTTACCTAATTCGGTCAGATAGGGGTTAAAAATGAAATCAGTCACTAAAGGACAGAATGCAGGTACGCATTCTGAAAATTGCCTAACAATGTGTCCTTAGACAATTTGGTTGTTGTGCAAATATCACAGACTATGCTTATACAAACCTGAATAACATAGCTGATCACACATCTAGGCTATATGGTATGGTATATTTGCTACTCGGGTACTCACTTGTACAGCCTGTTACTCCACAGAATACTGTAGGCAATTGTAACTCAATGATAAGTATGTGTGTATCTAAACAAATCTAAACACAGAAAAAGTAATGTGTTGCTCTATGATGTTGCAATGACTGCATGTCACTAGGCTATAGGAAATTTCCAGCTTCATTATAATCCCGTGGGCGCACATCATTTATGTGTTCTGTCATCAAAACATTGTTACACGGTCCATGACGTAATTTAAATCTATATGCTGCTGATGGAAACGCTGCCTAAATCATAAGTGTACCTACATTTAAACTAAGTCTAAATTAGATACGTATCAACAAACAGACATGCACTGGTAAAACAGTGATGATAAGATGGTTTTTCTATTGTGATTTTTATATTGCCATGTTATTCTTTTTAGCATGAAATTAGCAAGCTTTGTCATTTCTAAAATGTTTATATCTGTAGTTAAAGTATATCTCATTGTAAATTTTTATTTAAAAGATTGCACATCTTTCATTTTTTGGAGCTAATGTTCTTTGACTCATGGATAAGAACTAAAAGCCCCTCGTCTATTCTATATTATTCTATTGTATTTATCTTCCCCCACATATAAATTATATAATATTGGTTAATTGTTTTACAGCCTATTGGTCTGGTATAGGGTCCATTCTGCTTGAACAGCAGTAATCTTTTTGATTTCATCATGATGAAACCCAACAGATGCAATAGGCTTCAGCCAGTACCAATGAAGAAAACATAAAAGGGAGCAAAACAATTTGTGAACAGCATCAGCTTATCATAGGTGGTAATGCATGACAGCTTATAGAAGATTTCTAATACCGCCATCATTCCATATCTGGGACATGTGTATTCCCAAAGGACTAATCTAAGCATGAAACTACCACCTCAATTCAGGTGATCTGAAGTTAGAAATATTTACCAAATCAGCTGTGGGGCACCCTCATCTTTTATGTCTAGATGTTCCTGGAGTCCCCCCGGGTATAAGTGATTGCCCCAATCGTAAGGTCAGCTCAGTCAAGCCAGCTACTCATAACTTGATCTCATCAAGGACACACAGGTGTTTGTCCACTCCATTGCCCTCGACTGGACTCTCATTTGTCTTGAATATGTTATGCCTAAATACCCATCAATTCATGGAGTTACTAGTGCACAATAAGTAGAGCAAGGGGCAAATCTTCAGGCGTACCTGAGGTTACAGGAAAAGTTTCAGAAACACCTGCTGAATATTTTATTCATAGAGGAAAAAGAAAGGAAGGAGCAGGGTGAGGAGGAGAAGGAAAAGAAGAGGAGAACATGAGTAGGAGGAGAAAAAGAATAGAAATGGAGTGAAGGGGAGAAATGAATGAGCAAAGGTTGGACCACACGGCTTCTCAGTGCTTCTTACATGAGTTTGACCAATGATGATTTGTCTTCATTTGATCTTTCAAAATGACTGATCTGAAGGGTAATTATGCCATGTTATCATATGATTTTAAGAAATATTTACCAAATTAGGCACTGTGCAAACACTGGAAATATAATGATGCGTAAGAGAAACTTCCCAAGTGAGACTCTACCATTTGCAACAACATGGATGGAAGTGGATGTCATTCTGTTAAGTGAAATATACCAGACACAGAAAGACAAACATCACATGTTCTCACTTATTTATAGGAGCTAAAGATTAAAACAATTGAACTCATGGAGATAGAGAGTAGAAGCATGGTCACCAGAGGCTGGGAAGGGTAGTAGGGGGTGGAGGGGAGGTGGGGATGGTTAACGGCTGCAAAAGAATGCTTAGAAAGAATGAATAAGACCTAGTATTTGATAGCACAACAGGGTGACTATAGTAAAAAAAAATTAATTTTACACTTTAAGATAAGTAAAAGAGTATAATTTGATTGTATATAACATTACGCATAAATGCTTGAGGTGATGAATACCCCATTCACCCTGATGTAATTATTACACATTGTGTGTCTATATCAAAATATCTCATATACCTCATAAATACATACAGCTACTATGGACCCACAAAAATTAAAAATTAAAAATCAAAATTTTTAAAGGAGAAGTTTCCTGGATTCAAAAGCTGTTACTACTCACTTACATAGAATTGATCTTTCTCTTCTTCTCTCTGTCTCTCTCAGTCTTACACACACAAGCATGCACAAACACACACACACACACACACACACACGCTTCATAATAGTTCTGGTTATCTAGCAGAAAATGTACAAACTGATGTCTCAAAGAAGCTTCATCTCTAACATTGGCTAATAAATTGAGTAGTTTCCTAGGAACAATACTTTCAAGTACAGTTATGTTAAAAGGTTGTCAAAACTTACACAACTTCATAAATGGCATAACAGAACAAGCTGGAAGTGAGGCAGTCTGTATTAAATTAGAACACTTAATATCTTTTTCCCAATAACAAAATGAACTTGATATGTCCCCTGATGTAAAAAGCATTAACTGGCTTTTATATAAAATTATGTCACATGAAATAAAACTGACTGGAAGAGTATAAACAAACAGAAAGTTAATTAAAATATAGCCAGGTTGTGAGGTGACCAGCAGGCTGTCACAGTGAATTTCCTAGTAAAAGAACTAGAGGATTACAAGTATTAAAAATCTAATAAGAGATTGCACAATGTTTAACTTGAAAGGACACTATGCATAATAATAGAATAATAGAAGGTTACATAAATACAGAAAATTACAACATAATCTTCACATTTTAATGACAGAAACTGTCAGTTTCTTATAAACCTGCAAACACACACACCCTAAGACCTAGAAGAACTACTCCTAAATATTTACTGGAGAAAAATTAAAATGTACCCATATTTGTGCAAGAATGTCCATAGTAGGTTGATTCATAAAAGCCCAATACTAGAAACACTCCAGATATTATAGGAGAAGGAAAGAAAAACTGTGGCATATTTAGTATGGACTACTGATATCCACATAAGAAAAATATGAACACTAATATACACAATAGCAATGATGAATCTTTAGAAAATGATGTTGAAAGAAAGAAGTCACAAAAATACAAACTGCATATTTTTATTTACATAAATTAGAGGGAAAAAAATCTAGGGTGAAAAAAATGTCGTTCCCTAATAGGGTGGGGGTGAGAATTGACTGAGTATTGCAGGAAAGAGCTGAGTGAGTTCTTCACTTTCATAGAGGTTTAAGTTATACAGATATATGCCTTTGTCAAGATTTTTGGGCAGGTATACCCAGGATTATGCATGTTACTTAGGTATGCAAATTTTACCTAAAATAAAACAAGAAGAACCATAAGCAAATATCAATAATATGTATGCTAAAGTGTTGGGCAATGGAATGTAATGGCATCTGCCACTTATCTTTAAATACTTAAAAAAAAAGACAACTAGCTTGAATGAAAAGAAGGGTAAACCAATAGATAGTATAAGGTACACCTATATAGATGTCATTACGTTCCAATTACCAACAAATACAGAAACTGGTGTACTAAATAAACTTTGAGAGGTAATTGTTGCTTTTAAGAGTATCCGGATACTACCTGTTCACAAGTAGGCTTTTCATAGCCATAGCTCTTTGACACTTTACATTTATTATACTGGAGGAGCTATTCCTGGCTGTCTTTTAACCAGAAATAAATATTTCATCTGTATTTTGGGGTTTCTTTTTTGCTTTTCCGTTTTCATTTATTTTTAATTTGTATAAATTTAAGGGGTACAAGTGCAATTTTGTTACATGGATATATTGAGTAGTGATGGAGTCTGAGGTTTTAGTGTATCCACCACCTGAATAAGGTACATTGTACCCATGAAGTAATTTCTCATTCATCTCCACCTCCCACCTTCCCACCCTTTCGACTCTCCAATGTCCATTGTTCTATACCAGTGGTCGCCAACCTTTTTGGCACCTGGGACAGGTTTTGTGGAAGACAATTTTTCCATGGATTGGTAGGGGGAGTGGAGATGGTTTTAGGATGAAACTGTTCCACCTAAGATTATCAGGCATTAGATTCTCATAAGGAGTGCACAACCTAGAACCCTCACATGCACAGTTCACAATAGGGTGAAACTTCCTATGAATCTAATGCTGCCGCTGATATGACAGGAGGTGGGGCTTGGGCGGTAATGCAAGTGATGGGGAGCGGCTGTAAATACAGATGAAGTTTTGCTTATTCGCCAGCTGCTGTGTGGCCCGAATCCTAACAAGTCACTGACTGGTACTGACTGGTTCATGGCTTGGGGGTTAGGGACCCCTGTTCTTCATTCTATATCCATGTGTACACATTATTTAGCTACCACTTATAAGTGAGAACATGTGGTATTCCTCTTTCTGTTTCTGAGTTGTTTTACCTGAGATAATAACTTCCAGTTCCATCCATGTTTCTGCAAAAAACATGATTTTATTCTTTTTTATGGCTTAATACGACTCCATTGTGTATGGAGTCACATTAAGCTGCATTTTCTTTATGCAGTCATCTATTGATGGGCACTTAGGTTGTTTCCATATCCTCTCTATTGTGAAAAGTGCTGTGATGTACATATGAGTACAGGTATGTTTTTGATGTAATGATTTCTTTCTCTTGGGTAAATACCCAGTAATAGGATTGCTAGATCAAATGGTAGTTCTATTTTTAATTCTTTGAGAAATCTCCATAGTGTTTTCCATAGAGGTTGTACTAATTTACATTCCTACCAACTGTGTGTAAGCATTCTTTTTTCTCTGTGTCGTCACAAATATCTGTTACTTTTTTCTTTAATAATAGTCATTCTAGCTGGTGTGAGATGGTATCCCATTGTGCTTTTAATTTGCATTTCTCTAATTATTAGAGCAATTTTTCACATGCTTGTATAAGCATTTGATTATCTTCTTTTGAAAAACAGCTATTCAAGTCCTCTGCCTACTGTTTAATAGAGTTATATGGTTTTTAGTTCTTGTTGAATTATTTGAGTTCCTTGTAAATTCTGGGTCTATATTTCAATTGAGGATTAAGCTGCAAAGAACAGTGGTGTTTATTTTTTCAACAGAAATATAAAGTTATTACATAAACTTATAAACTGGAGCAATAGTATGGATTGGATAATAAATTCATTTTTCAATTATTTTGTATGTATGCATAAAAAGATTATCAAGAGGGAAGGTTATTATTTATTAATTTCTCAGACCATCTTTATAAATTTTTGTACACTGGAGATCATATTATATATTACTTAAACAGTTTCAACAATTAAACAAACTCTAATCAAACTTTGTAGAAGATAAAATAGTTATTAATGTATAACATCAAATTCATAAAAACATTTTAATCTCATTTCTTCATAAATGTAATAATTAGTAACTTAACTATTCTTTTTGCAAGAAGTGATCACAAAACAGAACTAATCTCTCAACAACACTACTTGCTTATGCTTATACATTTATTCATTATATAAAAGTTATTCAACTGAGATTTATAGTTAAATATATTTATTATTTATATATAAATCTCAGTTGAATAACTTTTATATCTCAAAAGAAAGAACCTCAGCTCAAAGAATTAATGCTGAATAAATTTCCTGAAACTCTGGTAATATTTATTAGGAGAAAATAAAGGTAAATTTATAATCATAAGCAAGTAATCTCAGCTCAATGAATATAATATTACAGTGAGTATAATTATTATAATATTATAATGATTATTATAATATAATGGCATATTCACTAGATTCTTGAACAAAGAATGCTATAATCAGCCCATTTATTTAAAAGCATTTAAGTAGGTAAGTATTTCTAGCTTAGCAGTTATTATGCTCAGAAATGTGAAGACTTGAAGAATTTCTTTGTTGCTCTTCAGAAGTGTAAAGCCATTTAGCTGTACGATCTTTTGATGTTACCTTTTTCCCTGACAGATTTTATGAATTCATCTTTGTCTCAAAAGTTCACCGTGATGTACTGATGTGAGTCTATTTTATTTAATGTGCTGAGAATTAATTTTTTTTTCTGGAGATCTTATCTTTTATTTCTGGGAAAAGCGTTATTTCTTAACATGAATCCTACCAGCAAACTTTTGGCACTCTTTTTGTTTTTGAGACAGGATCTGACTCTGTCAATCAATTTGGAGTGCAGTGGCACCATCAAAGCTCACTGCAGCCTCAACTACCCTGGCTCAAGTGATCCTCTTACCTCAGCCTCCCAAATAGCTGAGACTGCAGGCATATGCCACCACACCTGGCTAAATTTTGTATTTTTTGTAGACATGGGGTTTTGCCATGTTACCCAAGCTGACCTTGAACTCCTGAGCTCAAGTTATCCTCTCAACTTGGCCTCCCAAAGTGCTGGGATTACAGGTGTGAGCCACTGAGCCTGGCCAGACAAATTTTTGTAGGTGTTATAGGTTATACTTTCTCCAAGTGGTTAATTGCCTTTATTGATTCCTTAATTGTAATTTTAGCATGTTTTCTTGTCATATGTAATCTAAAATTTTCTTCTTTCTCAATTTTGCTGGTGTGGCTCAATTACTATTCGTTCCATATTCTCTCTTGATGATGTATAAGTTATCCTATTCTTTTATTTTTATTTTTACTTAGGTAGGATTTGAACCTATTCCATTCTTTTTTTCTATCTCTTAACAATAGCACTTCTTTCATATGCAAGTACATATATTTTGCTAATATTATTTGCAAATACAATTCCAGCTACTTCTCACTATAGTTTGAATGTCTCTAAAATTGTTTAGTTCCTACTCTCTTTCTCATTCATAAAATTAGTTTTATATAATTATTAACTTATTTTTCTGCCAACTCCTAAATTTTCACTGAGTCAGTTTAGTGCATTAAAGCCTGTCTAGTTTATAATTTTCTTTACGGTATATTTCTTGCTTCCAATAACTTTATTTTGACAATTATGTAACACATTCATAGATAATAACCTTATCCATTTTGGTTTATCATTCTCCAGGGTTTCATTCTTTCTCTGTTGAGATGTGTGCACATTTGATTTTGCAGACCTTTAAATTAGGTGTCAACAATGAAAATCCTTTTAATTAGTTCAGTGCTTTTTTAACTAGAATTTTTTTTTTTTTTTGGAGACAGAGTCTTGCGCTGTTGCCCAGGCTGGAGTGCAGTGGTGTGATCTCAGGTCACTGCAGCCTCAATCTCGTGGGCTCAAGTGATCTTCCCATCTCAGCCACCTGAGTAGCTGGGACCACAGACATGTATGACCACATCTAGTTTTTGTTTTTTTTTTTTTTTTTTTTTTTTTTTTTTTGTGGAGACAGGGCCTCACCACGTTGCCCAGGCTGGTCTCAAACTCCTAGGCTCAAGTGATCCTCCCACTTCAGCCTCCCAAAGTTCTGGGATTACAGGAGTGAGCCACTGTGCCCAACCTAGAATATTTTTATTTAACTCAGAAAATAGCTTTTGGGCTGAACTTCCTTAAGTGCTATAGTTTTTCATTATATGCTGTTGCTATTATTAATATTAATGTTATTGTTACTAATAACATTTTGTTGTTTGTACAACTTGCCATCTGTTTCCTGCAGCAGCTTGGTTTGCTGGGAATGTCACCTGTGTGTTCTGATTCCCGGGTCTCCTGACTTGAATAACTCATTTTTTTGTTGACTCACCGGATTTTAGGCCATGCCATTAGATTATTCTAAATGGCCGTACCTTCTTGGAAGGTACAGATAAAATGGTCTCAACCACCATGGGACCATTAATCAGTAGAGAACACTATCCGCAGCCTATGGAAGTTCCTGGAGGAGTCTGTGGATAACAGAAGTCAGGCTCACTCACTTTCCATCATTCCAGCATCTCTGGAGGAAATTTCCAAGCCATAATCTGACACTTTCTGGTCCTTACCCTGAGATTCCCTGGAAATGCATTTCTGGTCCTTATGGCATCCATGAAGGAGAGCGCTCCACGTAAATTTCCTTGCTGTTCTTCCAACTACATCCAAACTTCACTCATATACAACTTTCTGGTGGCCTCAGCCGCTGAGTCAAGGAGGGTCCAGTTGCTGGAGCTTGGAGTGCAGGTGAATCAAGCTGTGTTAGAGGTATTATCTTTTCAGAATCAACTTCCGCAAATGGTGATTTATGAACTCATGTATTACATATGGGTCTCATCCTTTTAATATTAAATATAATATACCAGATATATGGCTAAACCATTTCAACGACTGAGGTGGAATGAATTCATTTTTTACAGTGCTAATAAAAACCTGGATTTGTACTGTGTATATTATATACAAATACAACACAATTTTTGTAAAATTCTTAATAGGAAAATCCCAACGTCCTCTCCTGGACTGTTCTCTCAATAACGTCTTTCCTGGTTCCTCTTCTCTCATACCTACTTACTCTAATTATCACCCAAGGACTCAATACCAGTATAATGAGTCCTAAAAGACATTTTTTCTTATATATTTTGACATAAAGAACACCTGACTAGAGGCCATATCCCCTGGTTGCTGGTCCTGAGAATGAGACAGCTGAAGCCTTTTATGAATTTGTAAAGAAGGAGATAAGCTTTGAATGAGACCTTGGAGTTGGGGGCATTTGTGTGCATGTCACTTTCATCCTGTTTTTCTTCTCTCTGTGTGTGTGTGTGTGTGTGTGTGTGTGTGTGTGTCTGTGTGTTTTAATTTCAATAGATTTAGAACTCCAAGTGGCTTTTGGTTACATGACTGAATCATATAGTGATGAAATCTGGGATTTTAGTGGACCTGTCACCAGAATAATGTACATTGTACCCAATAGGTACTTTTCATGCCTCACGTTCATCCTAGCCTCCTGCTTCTGAGTCTCTAGTGTCCATTATAACACTGTGTTTGCTTCTGTGTCCCCATATCTTAGCTCCCACTTATAAGTGAAAGCATGCAGTATCTGATTTCAATTCCTAAGCTACTTCACTTAGAATAATGGCCTCCAGTGACATCCAAGTTGTTAAAAAAGACATTATTTTATTCTTTTTTATGGCTTAGTAGTTGGAATTGTAGCAGGACGAGCCACAGACAAAACCCCTCAGACACCGGGTGAAAGAAGGAAGAGGCTTTATTCGGTCGGGAGCATCAGCAGACTTGCGTCTCAAGAACTGAGCTCTCCGAAGAAAGAGTTCCTGGCCCTTTTAAGGGTTTACAACTCTAAGGGGTACACATGAAAGGGTTGTGATAGATTGAGATCTATAGATAGCACATGTGGTTAGAGTGGGGGGTTAGTCTTTAACCTCAGGCCTGGTCAGTGGTGCCAGTTGGTCTTGCCACTGACTTCATTCCTGTTGTTTTTCAGCTTTTACTTCCTTCTTCTCTTTAGAGACAGGAGACAGTAAGAGAAATGGCCTCTCTCCTCAGAATGACTGTATTTTGTATGATATATGGAAATGAATTTTGAATAGGCAGGAATGAAATGTTATGATCTGAATTATACCCCTTAAACACACACACAGGCACACATGCACACACACACACTTCATATGTTGAAGTCCCAACCCACAACGTGACTATATTTGGATACAGGACTTTTGGGAGACAATTCAGGTTAAATAAGGTCATATCCATGGAGTTCCAATTCTGTAGTACTACTGGCCTTATAAGAGGAGGAAGAGAGAGAGATACCTCTTGTTTTCTCCCCACCATGTGAGGCCACAGTGAGAAGCTAGATATCTGTAAGCAAAGAAGGAAGCCCTCACAGAAACAGAACCTTCTTGGACCTTGATTATGGACTTCCCAGGCCCAAGAACTGTGAGGAACTAAATTTCTCTTGTATAACTGTGAAAGAAAAATAAATTTTGGGACTTCCAAATCACTAAGCTAAAGGGAAAAGTCAAGCTGGGAACTGCTTAGGGTAAACCTGCCTTCCATTCTGTTCCAAGTCCCCCCTCTGCTCACTGAGATAAATGCATATCTGATTGCCTCCTTTGGAGAGGCTCATCAGAAACTCAATAGAATGCAACCATTTGACTTGGAAGCTCCCCGCTTTGAGTTGTCCCTCCTTTCCAGATGGAACCAATGTTCATCTTACATATGTTGATCGATGTCTCATGTCTCCCTAAAATGTATAAAACCAAACTGTGCTCTGACCACCTTGGGCACATGTCATGAAGGCCTCCTGAGGCTGTGTCACTGGCACGCATCCTCAAACTTGACAAAATAAACTTTCTAAATTAATTCAGACCTGTCTCAGATTTTCGGGGTTCACATACTTCATCATTCTATTTCGCTATGGCAGTCCTAGCACAGTTTCAATTCTTCTTGGTCTTCTGTTGTCTGGAAGGCTGTGTTTTCTTTCAGAAACTCAAATAATTTTCTAAGTAAGGTGTGAAACAATTTAGTGTTATCTAGGTCCCAAGCTTTTCTGTTATGACTGAAATTGAAAATAGTAGTGGAGTGAATAATTAAAATAGATTCTTATTATCCTCCTATGAGACACCAGTTGACAACAGAGAAGGATCTCTAGGTTGCCCATGTCATTGAATATACAAGTATCTATTTGTTTGAGCTAGGGAATTCCTCTTCTCCATATGGTTCTAAATGTTCACCACCACAGTCTCATTCCAAGGAGGAGAAGAAAGTGAGCTCACCTCCCACTGGCTAGAACTAAGCAGAGTTTATTCTGGCCAGCCCAGTAAAAGACAACATTTTGGGTCTTCTATGGGAGTGGGAAAATGAATATCCGAGTATAGCAGGAAATCTCTTCCACTTTTTGCATAATGGTGCAATAATTTTGAATCATTACAAGTAAAGATATGTTTAATTACTTCCATGAATAATAGCTTAATTGTTTTTTATTCTTCAACTTTTATTTTAAGTTCTTGGGCACATGTGCAGGATGTGCAGTTTTGTTACATAGGTAAACATGTGCCATGTTGGCTTGGTGCAAAGATCAACCCATCACCCAGGTATTAAGCCCAGCATCCATTAGCTATTCTTCCTGATGTGGTCCTTCCTCCTGCACCTCCACCCTCTCACAGGCCCCAGTGTGTGTTGCTCCCTCCCATGTGACCATGTGTTCTCATTGTTCAGCTCCTACTTACAAGTGAGAACATGTGGTGTCTTGTTTTTTTGCCTGTGTTAGCTTGCCAAGGATAATGGCCTTCAGCTCTATCCATGTCCCTGCAAAGGACATAATCTCATTCATTTTAATGGCTGCATGGTATTCCATGGTGTATATGTACCACATTTTCTTTATCCAGTCTATCATTGTAGGGCATTTGGGTTGATTCCATGTCTTTGCTATTGTGAGTAGTGTTGCAATGAACATATGTGTGCATGTATCTTTATAGTAGAATGATTTATATTTCTTTGGGTATATACCCAGTAATGGGATTTCTGAGTCAAATGGTATTTCTGCTTCTACATATTTGAGGAGTTGCCAAACTGTCTTCCACAATGGTTGAACTAATTTATAATCCCACCAACAGTGTAAAAGTGTTCATTTTCCCCTGCTTAATTGGTTTTAACATTGTTGGCTGTTAATTTTTGTCCGTCAACTATTTTAAAAGATGATTCCAGAGATTCTTAGCTTCCACCGTTGCCCTTCTCAACACCGATTTGTGTGTGTGTGTTTGTGTGTGTAACACCTATCTTAAACTCCTTTCAAAGGTTTCTCTGCTGTTAGAATTTGTTAGTGTAAGTGTATGCGAGAGAGAGAGAGAGAGAGAGAGAGAGAGAGAAGTGTCTGCACACAATCTTTTTTTTTCTTTTTCTGAAAAGTCAGAAAGACTTTTTAGGGTCAGGAATGTATTATTCTTGTACATCTTTGGCTATACTCCTGATCCAACTGTTTATGCTTCTTTTACAGGAATATTTATACTTTATATGTCATTTTGGGTTCTGCTGTCTCTGCCTTTGATATTTCTAATCCATGTTTTCTTGTTGATAGCATACATAATTTTTCTTGTGTTTTATGATAATCCCTGCATTCAATCTTCTAGAATAATTTAGTTTCCTGTGATGCGCATTTTCTTATATTTGCTTACCACTATGGATACTGTTTTATTTAGCATATTGTACTTAAAAATTACATTCTCCAAACACAACTTTGAAAAAATATTAATTATATCTCTAAGGCTTGAATCTGTGCATTTTTTAAATTCTATTTCAGTGGGAAGCTGTCACTGTGAAGTTGGTCTCCTTTCTTTAATCTGGAGCTTACTGTCAAATAACTTTATTTTCCTTTGCTTCATGTGGCCAGTCAGTACAGACCTTGTTCACTACATTCTTTATTCAAAGTCTTGTTATTTTTTAGGCTATGTGTGTTTTGCTCCAGAACCCATGAGCAACCTCAGCCGTGAATTAGGTGAAAGACAGAGATCTTGATTATATCTTTATTTTCTGAAAATGCCTACTTTATATTTAAAATCTATTTAACATTGATCCATCACCGGTTGAACTTGAATAGAAGGTGAAGGAAACTGTGAAGTTCAGTGTAAGTTACCTATTGTTTTGGAAACAATTGAGTATATACTGAAACAGACTAACAGATTTAATGGTTTGGTATAGATTGAAGTACCTGATGTTTATAACTTTGCTTCCTAAATCCATATACAGAATTTTGTAAATCAATCTTAAAACATGTGAAATTGAAAAATAATGTACTTTTTTCTAAAAATATATTTAAAAACTCATATCTATTATAATAAATTGCTACCAATCATAAGTCCAATAGAAAAGCCACAATATTCAACCAGAAATATTAATCCACATTGAGATTTCACTATTTGTAGATGAAATCAACAGCTTTTTTTTTTTGTGATTGCTATTTAAACTGAAGGGCCACGACATTTGATGTAAGATTGCCCTTTTTGGAGTTTGTCAAGAGAAGCTAATAGGGGCTCCCTTGCATTTGAAATACAAATGAGTGCCTTTAATCTTCCAAACTCAGAAAATCAAATTCATTACTACCCAAGAATAGGCCAGAGATTTTACTACTTGAGAGATTAAGTGAACAAATGGCAAAATTATTTTCAATAACATAGAGGTTGCAAATACTTATGTATAGATCAAAGAAATAATGTGCAATTCTGGAGTGAAGGATCAGAACAGATCATTGACATAAATAATTTGTCTTTCTCATGTAAATACCATAAATCAATTTAAACAGAGAAACCTCCATTGGAAATTTGCATGATAAAACGTTTTACTATAGAGAGCCAAATACTCTTGAAATATTTAACATTCCAAAAGCTTTGACCACTTGACCATTTCTAAGAATGCTATAGTAGTCAAATCTTCCAGCCTGAGTTTCAACAGAATATGTCAATGTTTTTAATAAACTCTTAAGTGTCTCTGATGGAAGGGCATTATCCATTCTCTTTTTGTATTGGATAAACCACCAGTGGATACTGTTTACAAAATATGGCTGGACAAAGTCTTTGATAACTCTTGGCAAGCTTATCATGCAATCTTCAATGAGAGAGTAAAAATTACAGTTAATATTGCCATAGTCTGAAATATGAATATGTCATGTTTTCATGTGTAATTTGCATCCAAAGGGAGAAATATGGACAGAATAAAACAACAACTATGACCAACGAGCAAAACAAGAGTGACTGGGAATTTGGGAATAAGTACAGAATTCACGCTGTCTAAAAATCTAGGACTAAACATTGGTAGAAATGGACCATCACTAAAACAGAACCATACCCCATCATGGAATTATTAAAGATGTACTGAAGACCAACCTTAAAACTTCTAGAAATGTGGAATAAGATAGGTGCTGGATCTTCATGACCTTAAGTCTTCCCATTACTTTATTAGAGATTATAGCACTAACTCCAAAAATGATTGTGGAAATCCATTTAGATTATCTGGAAGTTCATTAAAGAGTTGGACATACAATATGCACTCAATAAATGGAGAGTCCAAATAAAATATGCACAGTCCATTCCTACTCAGCAGTGTTAGGAATTAACTTGCATATCAGAATTGCTTTGTATTCTAAGACAAAGTAGAAGAGAATTTGAGCAATAAAAATATATGTCCTTTAATCCTTAATATGGCTATTTTACTGTACGTGTCTTGAGAAATTCATAAAATAATGAGATGCTTTATGCTGGAAAGCCAAGATGTCCAAGCAGGTGCTCTAGCAGAACTTCAGCTCTCACCACTGTTGGAAGACAGTCTTGAGCATTTTTCAGAATGATTGTTGTGGCTGGAACTACCAATATTAACTGAGGATACTTCTTGGAAATCATGTTCTGATACCCTATTTAGTGATGCCTTCTTATAGGAATTACATTTATACATACATATATAGTGAACCCAAAATATCTGTGACAGGTCTCAGTCAATTTAGAAAGTTTATTTTGCCATGGTTATGGACATGTCTGTGACACAGCCTCAGGAGGTCCTGATGACGTGTGCCCAAGGTGGTTAGAGCACAGATTGGTTTTATACATTTTAAGGAGACATAAGACATCAATCCATGCATGTAAGATGTACGTCGGTTCAATCTGGAAGGGCAGGAGAACTGGAAGTGGGGGTTTCTAGGTCATATGTAGATTTAACATTTTTCTGATTGGCAATTGATTGAAAGAGTTATTATCAGTAGAAAGGAATGTCTGGGTTAAGATAAGGGGTTGTAGAGACCAAGGTTTTATCATACAGATGAAGCCTCCAGGTAGCAGGCGTCAGAGATAGAATAGATTATATATATTTCTTATACTTAAGATCTGTGTTGATGTTAATGCTGGAGGGGTATAATGAGGCATGTCTACCCCCTCTTCCATCATGGCTTGAACCAGTTTTTCAGGTTCACTCTGGAATGACCTTGGCTAAGAGGAGGGATCCATTCAGATGGTTAGAGGGGTCTTTAAATTTTATTTTTGCTTATATATATATATATTTATAAGCATTTACTATATACAGTAAATATATTTTTATATATTTTACTGTAAATATATTTTTCTATAGTAAATATATTTATTGTATATAGCAAATATTTTTATGCAGTAAATATATTAATTATATAATACATATATTTTTATATAGTAATATATTTATTATATATAGTAAATATATTTTTATATAGTAATATATTTATTATATATAGTAAATATATTTATTATATATTTATTATATATAGTAAATATATTTATTATATATAATAACATATATAACATCTATAATAGCTATAGATATATAGATGTTATATATAGATATCTATATGTAACACCTATAGATATATACAGATGTTATACATTTATATATAAGATCTATAAATATATACATTTCAATATAAAATTTATGTATAAAAATGTGCATATACACTTTTATTTATATATTTATAGATGTATATGTTTATATATAGTGAACTATATATAAATATATATTCATAGATGTCATATATTTATATATAGTGAACTATATATAAATATATATTCATAGATGTCATACATTTATATATAGTGAAATATATATGAATATTTATATTTTATACAACATATTTATATAAATAATTTATATTAATATATAATATATAAAATATAATGTATATAAATATATATATAAATGATGTTTTCAGTGTTAAAACTTATTCATAAACAATTTGAGGGTTCTAAGGAAAATCATGACACGATATTTTCCCTATAAAAATTTTATATTGACATTTTAGCTAAGATGAGCCCCGTTCATGGTAAGCAGTGAAAAGGAGAAAGTACAAACCGCAGGGATTTGGTTCATCAAATAGGTTATTCATGCCTTCCAACATCTTTTTGGAGTGTCTGGACTCCTTGGAATTGCTCAATTCCTATCATGTTTCTTTTCGGTATGTCAGTCATCACTGAGTTACTTCATTCTCTCCAGCTATAGGGCATTTTGGACCGATTGTCTTCAATAGTCTAAGGACCTTTATGTGCCATAGCAAAGTGACGTGACTCCTGGTTTGGGGTAGCATTGAATATACACGTTATGGCTGACATGTTGGCTCCCCTACTCACCAGGCGATGAATCATTTTAGTCGATGTGTGGCAGTTTTTTGTTTCCGATGCTTCATTTAATCTACCTGAACCAGAAGGTCCTCTTGATTAAATGGATATGAATGACTGAAGAATTATACTTAAAAATGTTAAAGCAGACAGAGAAACCCCAAACATACTTAGTTTTATGAACCTCACAAAGATATGTCGTTTTAAAATGTGAGATATGAACATTATTTAATAAAATAATTACTTACAATTTAAAATTTTAGCCAATCCTGATATGATGCCTCATGTATTTGACATTAATTTTGAAGTTACTGCTCCTGTGATTGGCAAGAAAGTGCCTTAACCTAACACCGAACAATAGCAAACCATTTTTTCCCATTATTTTATTTTTGGGGGTCCTTGCTGAGTTCCACTCTGATTATTGTATATCCACTACTTAATCATGGAATGTATTTAACAAATAAATCGATAGTGGAGGTTTACATATTATAAGGTGTTTTATTATTCACTAATTTTACCTTTGAATTTTATAAATTCTTATATACTTGGGTGATTACTTTAAAGGTATGAAATATAAGAAATTGCTGGGGCTGGGTGCGGTGGCTCACGCCTGTAATCCCAGCACTTTGGGAGGCCAAGATGGGCGGATCACGAGGTCAAGAGTTCAAGACCAGCCTGGCCAACATAGTGAAACCCCGTCTCTACTAAAAATACAAAAATTAGCTGGATGCGGTGGCAGTCGCCTGTAGTCCCAGCTACTCGGGAGGCTGAGACAGGAGAATCGCTTGACTCCGGGAGGCAGAGGTTGCAGTGAGCCAAGACTGCGCCATTGCACTCCAGCCTGGGGGACAGAGAGATAGTCTGTCTCAAAAAAAAAAAAAAAAAAAAAAAGAAGAGAAATTGCTGTTAGGCCGGGCATGGTGGTTCATGCCTGTAAACCCAACACTTGACGAGGCCAAGGCAGGAGGGTCACTTGAGCCTAGGAGTTTAAGACCAGCCTGGGCAACATGGCAAAACCTCATCTCTACAAAAAGTAAAAAAAATTGGCCAGTCATCTTGGTGTGTGACTATTGTCCTAGCTACTCAGGAGGCTGAGGAGAGAGGATTGCTTGAGCCCAGGAGGTTGCAGCTATAGTGAGCTATGATTGTACCACTGCACTCCAGCCTGGGGAACAGAGCAAGACCCTGTCTCAAAATAGATAAATAAATAAAATACAATAAGTTACTGCTAAAATATGTCCAATGATACAACTCACCTCTGCAGTATATGCACTCACACATCATGTATTTATACATATTTGTGTTTTGGTATTTCTAATCTATTATGGAGTAAATTTGTTTCAGAATAGTGGGCTTAGAAATTTAAGGCATTTAAAGGTTTTAAAAGAAGTGGGATAATAAAATGTAAATAAATTGATGTTTTTATAAGAGCTAATTATTTTAATAAAGGATAAATTATGTCAATACATAATTTGTAACATCTAATTAAAATTGCAATATTTTATTAGGTTGGTGCAAAGGTCATTGTGGTTTTTGTTATTAAAAGAAATGCAAAAACTGCCATTGCTTTTGCACCAACCTAATACTTTATTAATATACATTATATTATTTAAATATTGATACATTAATTAATATAGCCTGTATTATTTTATTTGTATTATTATAATTTTTAATATATAATTTATAACAGAAAGCACAAATTCATATCTGTTAATAGCCAACTTAATACCAAATTAATCCTTTTTACTTTAATGATGCAACTACTTTAATGGCCATATAAGTGGCCACTGACTTCTTCGTATTTTTCTCTAGTATATTGAGGTAGGCTATACATGAAAACAGCTATTTTATTGGACACTTTATTCTCTGATCTTCTATTGCTGTGATAATCTTAATAAACCACAACAGAGTCACGTAACTGCCTTAAGTGTGCCTGGATATCATGTTTCATAGGAATGTCCTGGAAAATGGCCCCATGAGAGTGATTTCCATCCTTTGTATTTTATGTGTATGGTGATTATACTCCTGGGAACTTTTCAAGGTGAATACACCTAACAGGAATGTAAACAGAGAGTGTGTTCCATTCTGCAGGAAGAAGTAGGTTAACTTCAGTATCCCTTTGGTACTTTTATCAGCTTGCAATATATTTGGATATTTCTGCAGATCTATCAAAATTTATAAAATGCATACACTTGGCTCTGTTTATACTTTCAGCTTTTTCTCCTTTTCTACTTTCAGGATTACAATGAAGTCTTCACTTAAAATTGTGAAGAGGTTCCCGGAAACAGAGACTTTAAGCCAAACAATGTATAAAGAAACCAACTCTGGCCGGGTGTGGTGGCTCATGCCTGTAATCCCAGCACTTTAGAAGGCCAAGCCCAGGAGTTCGAGACCAGTGTGAGCAACATAGTGAGACCTCATCTCTACAAAAAATATTTCAAAATTAACCGGGTGTGGCTGTGCACAGCTATAGTCCCAGCTACTTAGGAGGTGGAGGTGGAGGATTGCTAGAGCCCGGGAAGTAGAGGTTGCAGTGAGCTGAGATTGTACCACTGCACTCCAGCCTGGGTGACAGAGTGAGACCATGTCCCAAAAAAGGAAAAAGAAAGGAAAAAGAAACCAGTTTTCTCTTAAGGTAATTCATATAAACAAGAGTTAAGTTCCTAAGGGATATTTCTGGTCCCCAAAACATCGCCAAACTTCTAGATAAGGACTTTTTACACTTGTAATATTAAACATTGAAATACATGTGAGATAAACATACATTTAAGAGAGATTAATAAAACAAGATAATTATTTACCCAATTTTTAGTGAGCCAATGAGTGACGGTGGTCATAGTGCTGGTGGGTTAATTCAAGGAATAAATGTTTGCCAAGTGAAAATTGTCAGGCGATTCTTCCTCCACCACCACGCAATCCAAAAGCAAATGATCACAAATACAGCAGCTCACCAAGCATTTTGTACCACAGAGGTAATTGTTGTACATTTGGATGATTATCATAGACTTAAAAAATTTTATTTTACAATAAGTTGTATTCATTCATTCATTCATTCATTTTCCAATCTACTTATTCGAGTTCAGGGTCTCAGGTGGCTGGAGATTTTCCCAACTGCTCAGTGTTCTAGGAGGGAACCAGCCACGGACAGGATGCCATTGCATTGCAGGGCACACTCACAGGCACCCACATCCACAATGGAACTATGTAGACACACCAATGAACCTAAAGTGCACATCCTTGGGATACAAGAGGAAACCAGGACACTTGGAGAAAACCCACAAAAAATCGGGTCAACATGCAAAACCCACACAGACAGTAGCCCTACCTGGAATCAACTTTCTTTAGATCCCCTCTCATCAATGTTGTAATAAAATGACATTTAAGTGAAAGATTATTCGAGAATCTGCTGTATACCCTACCAACATACCATGACTGTAGTTCAAAGATGTCTGAAGTGGTTTTGTTGTGTCCCCACCCATATCTCATCTTGAATTGTAGCTCCCATAATTCCCACGTGTTGTGAGACGGACCCAGTGGGAGATAATTGAATCATGGGGTCGGTTTCCTTCATACTGTTCTCTTGGTAGTGAATATATCTCAAAAGATCTGATGGTTCTGTACGGGGTTTCCCCTTTTGCTTGGCTCTCACTCTCTCTTGCCTGCTGCCATGTAAGATGTCCCTTGCCCTTCTGCCATGATTGTGAGGCCTCCCCAGCCATGTGGAACTGTGAGTCCATTAAACCTCTTTCCTTTGTAAATTACAAAGGCGTGTCTTTATTAGCAGCTTGAGAACAAATGAAAACAATGTCTATGCAGGCAAATTGCCCAGCATTTTTTGGAAATAAGAATTCAGAACGAAAGTCTAAAAATCTGGTCAATAGCACAATGTTTCCATAAGCTATAGCATGGGATGTGATATGGAATACTCACTTGCATTTTCCAGCTTTTCAATACTACACTATAATTAAAAGCTACTAGAAAGCAATCATCGTATCCCAGGACAATGCATTTCATTCTCTTGCAGAATGCATGTTAGCCAGAGGTCAACTCGTGTCCTGTGTCTTGCCTTTCACAAGCTACCTTCCCAGGCTGAACGATGAGTGTGCATCTTTGACATGGCCATTCTTCTTGCAGAGCAAAGGGTGAGAAGTAGGCGGAACTAAGGCAGTGGCTCCCAGAACGCCTGCTTGGAAACAGAGTATGTCATTTCCACTCACATTTCAGTGACCAGAGCAAGCTGTGAGTAAGATCATGCCTGGCTTTAATGGGACGGGGAGTATCATTCTTGCATGGGATATTCCTGGTAATGACGGGTCAAGTTATGTTTGCAATAATACACTCTGGCACACATTGCGTAGGATGATAGGAGAACCAGTTAGAGTAAGAGGGAAAGGAGATAAAGAATAAAAGCTAAGGTTTATTGAGAGTTCCCCATGGGCTAGTAACCATTTTTCTTTCTTTCTACGCATTCCTCTTGCTTACTGACTCTCGCAGCCCACTCACAGCAGGTGCCGAAGAGTTTAAACCCATCCAGTTTAAAATCAAAGCAACTCTGCTATGCACTAGGAGACATGTGTAAATCAATTGAAATGGCAAACTGCAAACATGTATCTATATAAAACAGTTGCCAAAAGCTACAATCTTTTTTTTTAAATCCTCAGTATAATTCTTTACCCATGTTTGTTGGTGTGTATTTCTATGAAAGCTGATAAAACATCTCTAGATATTTTCAGTCAAAGAATGTAGAACAAAGGTACCATTTTTCACATCTAATGAAGTGATATAAAGTATAAAGATTTTAAAAGATTCTAGCATCAAAAAAGGATGATATATAATCCCATAGTATCAGTTTATTAATATAATCCTTATAATCAAATAAGAAACTGAGAATTCTGCTGACCTGAAGAGAAGTCTCCCCCCCCCCAGATTCTCAAAGGTACCACCAAATAGACAGATAATAAAGAAAATACACAAAAAAATAGATACAGGCTAGCATAAACAGTGTAGAGAAAATTCAAGTTAAACCTTTAGTCTGAAAGTAAAATTAAGAAATAAGATAGGTAGAGAAGAAAGGTTCTCAGATATAGTAAGATTTTGGCTGAGTGTCCTACTATAGTCCACTACACAAAATTTCATTCATTAAGATTCAATTTTGGCATAGGCTTATTATATAAAAGGTTTTAATTGGAAAATATTTATCATCGATGATTATGTATCTATACATATATATTTTTCTTTACCTTCCTTATTTGTGTTTTTATGTACTTCTGGATCTATCTATATTTTCTAAGATGAAAATTAAATATTCTTTTGGAAAATGATGATTATCTCAATTTAACCATCATGTATTCATATTTATATCTGCCATGAATTATGTGTTTTTTCAGAGTAGGTCACATGACTAATGTGTTCTGTGTATTGGTGTGTGTGTATATGTGTGCACATACATGTTCATGGGAATCAATGAGGTGATGCATGTGAAAACATTCTACTTGCGGAATAAAAAACATTTATTCCATAAATCCATAAACCACCAAATACACATATATATAAAGAATATAAGGCTGGCATGTATAAAGTAACTCTCCCCTTTGAGTCACAAATGAGACCTGTGTCTATTAACCTTTAGTCTCCTTTTCTTTCTGTGTAAGCATAAAAATGTCATTTTTAGCACACTGCCTTGGATTTACATGTGTATAGCAATCATCGCCCTCAGACGTGATGTCCAGCATGAATAATGAACATGGCTGTGATGTGCAGGCACCCTCCTGGTGACCAAAAGCATTCGTTTTTCTTGAAAATACCTACCCTTAATTTCAATCACTTCAGTAAATTACTGCCATCACTTCACAGCTATTACTTAAAAGATCAACATGGTGAGTACCAAATTCAATAATCATTTGATAAAGTGAGATATTAGCATATAAGATGCATTAATTTTCATAATGCAATTAAGCCTTAAAATGTTCTGAAGATCCATTGTTAATTGTTTTAAATTGTTTAATCAATGTGTACCTCTGAACCTCTAATTTTCAGTTACAAGCAATATGAATTTGCCACAATAACAGAACTAATTTCAAAATATAGCATCTAATCTCATAATGGTTACATGCAATATCAAATTTAAAATAAGTCGGCACCCAGAAGGAAAAGAGTTTAAAATACTGCTTCATTAGCATTGTACTGTGTAAGCCTAAAATGTTCCATAATTCTGGCAGAGTACCTAATTCATATTTAATCCCATTTAAAATATTCCACTGAATAAATTAGACTTTAAGGGAGCTATTCAAATTAGGTCTTAAAAAGATAAACAGCATTGGAAAATTCAGGCAAAGAACAACTACCCTGTTTGGCCACAAGTCATTATTGTGTTCAGGTATGCGATCAATATGAACTCGATTACTAGAAATAATGAAAATCGTAAGACTTCACTCCAGTAGCTTAATATGTTTGCAAGATTTATTATGCTATATTAACCAAAAAGAGATTATACTATTGTATGTGAAGGTGCTATTATTTTAGAATTGAGAAGGCTCCCATTTAGATACATGAAAAGAATATTGATAGATGGAGAAAGGACATTTGTTCTCATAATAAACCGATAAAGAATTAAGCAATTTTGGGCAACAGCATAATTCTGACATTGAGGCTGGGCGTGGTGGCTCCTGTAATCGCGGCACTTTGGGAGGCCGAGGCAAGACAATTGCTTGAGCCCGGGAGTTTGAGACCAGCCTGGGCAACACAGTGGGACTCTGTTTCTGTAAACAATTTTTTTAAAAATTAGGCAGTGATGGAGGCACCCACCTGTAGTCTCAGCTACCGGGAGGCTGAGGTGGGAGCACTGCTTGAGTCCAGGAGGTCAAGGCTGCAGTGAGCTATGATCACATCATTGTGCTCCAGCCTGAATGACAGAGTGAGATCCTGCCTCATCCCTCCAAAACTAATAATTCTGACAATGTTTATTAAGACGTTTATCCCTAGTAAGGAAGAGAAACATCATAGTATATGAAAAACAGAGTCCTGGGTATTAGTCCTTGATTGAATTGTTCCTCCCTTATTGTGAGCCACACAGTTCTCCTCTTTGACCTTTAGTTTATTTGGTTCTTGCTGGGATTGAAATGCATTTCAACAATCCCTTTTTTGCTCTAAAATCATATAGTGCTATAATCGCTTTCAAGTAAAGTTATCGATGTGAGCAATAAATTCTGTTGTTTAGAATCCACAGAGTCTATGGTTTTGTGTTAAAACAGTCTGAACTAGCGAAGACTGGTCATCACTCTTTTATTGCATCCAACATGTGAGTGTGTATTTATTCATTTTTTCTCTGTCTGTTTTTAGCGTCAGGAGAAAGGATAGGAGACAAGGGGCAATGGAAACAACACATTGCGGAGGCTCAATTGTATCTCTGGTTGTGGCTTTGCAGAGAGCCTTGAAGCCACATGAGTGGGTCTCCAGATGCATGATGCCTAAGAAACAGAAGAGAAGCATTGTGTGTTTTTCCAATTGCAGCTGCCACATATCACCACATGGACACTGTGCACCTCGAGGATGGGAAGCAAAAGAGATAACCCTGAAATCAACAAGATGCAGATATTAATCATCCCTCTGAAGGGAGTCTTCCTACTTCCCATCTATTCCTCATTAAGAGGAAATGACTCAGCGTTCCTCACAGTGCTTCTCCGGTTCTCCACTAAAGTTTCTACAGAGATGAAGTCAAACTTCCCTATATCCAAAATAATAACAACAAAGCACAAAAAATAGAAGAACATCCAAAACCGAGGCTTGGGTTAGTCCAGTGGACATACAAGAAGGCTTACCAGTAACTACCAGGCTACACAAGATGACTGAGACATACAGTTAGGGGCAACCCACATACACCCATAACAGGTGTCCTCAAACCCTGGTCATGGACCAGTACTGGTTCATGGCCTGTTAGGAACCCGGGCACATAGCCAGTAAGCAGTGAAGCTTCATCTGTATTTACAGCTGCTCCCCATCACTTACATTACCACCTGAGCCCCATCTCCTGTCAGATCAGTAGCAGCATTCGATTCTCATAGGAACTCCCATTGTGAAATGCACATGTGAGGGATCTAGGTTGTGTGCTCCTTATGAGAATCTAATGCCTGATGATCTGTCATTGTCTCTCATCACCCCCAGATGGGACTGTCTAGTTGCAGGAAAACAAGCTCAGGGCTCTCACTGATTCGACATTTTCATGAGTTGTATAATTATTTCATTATATATTACAATGTAATAATGATAGAAATAAAGTGCATGATAAATGTCATGCACTTGAATCATTCTGAAACCATCATCCCCCATGGCCCCAGTCTGCGGAAAAATTGCCTTTCATGAAACCGGGCCCTTATTGGGCACTGCTGCCCTATAAGACCATGGGTTCCATGACAGTAGATGTATGTGTGAGTGCTGGAATGGATGGACCGCCTCCCACAAACATACAGCACTCACTATGTGTTCTTTAATTTAACGTATGCTAATTGGCCCCATATTAGTTTCTTGCAGCTCCTCTTACAAATGACCACAGACTTAGTTGCTAAAAGCAACACAAATGTATTAACTTACATTTTGAACACTATATTACATACTTGAAGTTTGCTAAGGGAATAGATGTTCTCACCACAAACACACACACACACACACATGCGTGCATGCACACACACACGCAGATAAGTATGTGAGGTGGTGGACATGTTAATTAGCTTGATCATTAACATCATTTCACAAAGTACACATATATAAAAACATAACATCATGTACTGTAACTATATGTGTGACGGTTAATATTGAGTGTCAACTTCATTGGATTGAAGGATGCAAAGTATTGATCCTGGGTGGGTCTGTGAGGGTGTTGTCAAAGGAGATTAACATTTGAGTCAGTGGACTGGGAGAGGCAGACCCACACTCAGTCTTGGTGGGCACCATCTCATCAGCTTCCCATGTTGCTAGGATAAAAGCAGGCAGAAGAACCTGGAAGGACTAGACTGGCTTAGTCTCCCAGCCTACATCTTTCCCCCATGCTGGATGCTTCCTGCTCTCAAACACTGGACTCCAATTTATTCAGCTTTTGGACTCTTGGACCTCAGACCACAGACTGAAAGCTGCGTTGTTGGCTCCCTTACTTTTGGTGTTTTGGGACTCAGACTGGCTTCCTTGCTCCTCAGCTTGCAGGTGGCCTATTGCGGGACTTCACCTTGTGAAGTCATTATCCTGTGAGTCAGTACTCCTTAATAAACTCCCCTTTATTTATCCATCTATCCTATTAGTTCTTTTCCTCTAGGGAACCCTGACTAACACAATATGCAATTCTTATTTTTTATTTACACTTCAATAAAGCTAAAAATGTCAAAAAATAATAAAGGCAACAAACTGTGAAGTAGATGCTACTCCATCCCCTAAAACCAGAGCTGAGGTAGCTAAAGTCACCCATAAGCACTAAAGTGAAGGAAGTTGTGCCTATAAACCAGACATGGGCATCATTCATTCCCAAGAAATTGAAACAACTGAAGCCAATGGGAAAATGTGATAAGCAGGACTAATATGGACTGAATGTCTGTCTCCCTCCAAATCCCTGTGTTGAAACCTTCATCCCCAAGGGGATGGTATTAGGCACTGGGGTCTCTGCAAGGTGATAAGGTCATGAGGGTGGAGTCTCATGAATGGGATGAGTGTCCTTGTAAAATGGACCTCAGAGAGCTCCCTTGCCACTTCCACAATGTTATGAGACAGCAAGAAGGTGCCCTCTATGAACCAGGAAGTGGGTCCCCATCAGCCACTGAATCTGTCCCACCTTGACCCTGAACTTCTAGTATCCAGAACTGTAAGCAATAGATTGCTGCTGCTTATAATCCACCCAGTGGATGCCATTTTGTCATATTAGCCCCAACATACTTAGACAGGAACTTCAGCACATGGTTGTATATTCTCGTTTAACTCTCTGTGTAAAAAACTGCTATTTGATCAGAGCAAATTTTCTGATTTGAGAAACATGGTTCCTAACATTTGTCTCTGAAGATTTAGCCAAAGGGTTAAGATGTTTCTTTTAATCTTTAAAATTAATTTTTTTACAACAGTAGTTGTTATCTCATTACAGTTTATCTTTGTACCAAAATATTATAGTAACAAAATGGAATGCTTGAAAGAAAAATGTCTGATGGAGTCTATAAAAAATCATCCTCTTTTAATATTTCTGCACTGACTAAAGCAAAATGTTGGAAGATGAATGTGGTCAAAAAACCATTTGGGGATAAATTGTTTGAAATATGAGTGTACTTTACATAAAGTCCTTTCTCCATTAAAAAAATGTTCTTGGTCATGGAGGATACACAATTCTAAGGAAATCAAAATAACCATACCTGGGGCCCTGTTGTCTTCAATTACTCTATCTGGATTGGTAATGACATTGAGCATCTTTCCTTTGTACACTTTTGGTTCCGATGTAAATAAACATTTTCAGTTTTTCAAATCTTCAATAAAATCCAAGCCACTATCTGGGTCTCAAAGGCAGGGCCAGAGATAACAGTAAACATGTTTTTGTGTGTGGGGGGGGGGCACAAAAAAGCTCTTGGCCCCCAAAAGGTTTGCTAAAAAATCACCAGCATGAGGTAGATTGATTAATAGGAGAAAAAACATACAAATTTATTTAATGTGTGTACATGGAAGCCTTCAGAATGGAGACCCCAAACCCCACGGAGGTCCAGAAGCTTAAATACAGTCTTGAGGTTGTAGAAAGAATGGGGGCTTGGATCCTGGTAGAACAGTGTATTAGTCTTTTCTCATGCTGCTGATAAAGATATACCCAAGACTGGGCAATTATAAAGAAAAGAGGTTTAATAGACTCACAGTTCCACATGGCTGGGGAGGCCTCATAGTCATGGCAGAAGGTGAAAGGCACATCTCACATGGCAGCAGGCAAAGAGAGAATGAGAACCAAGCCAAAGGGGTTACCCCTTGTAAAACCATCAGATCTTGTGAGACTTTTTCACTACCATGAGAACAATATGGGGGAAACTGGCCCCATGATTCAATTATCTCCCACCCAGTCCCTCCTACAACAGGTGGGAATTATGGGAGCTATAATTCAAGATGAGATTTGGGTGGGGACACAGCCAAACTATATTAAAGAGGTTATGAGAAGGGGAGAAAAAGAATTCTGTGGAAGGGAAATAAATGATTGTTAGGGAGGATAATTGAGTATGATTGAATGGGGAACAGAGATTAACTTATAAATACTTCTCTTTGGGTAACTTAATTTAAATGATCTTTAGAGCTAGTCATTATAAAAAGGTCTCCTCAGGTGTGGTCACACCTTGGCCTTCTTTTCTGCAGTAAATAATGAGAGAGTAGAGAAGTGTAGAAAGAACAACTGTTCTCTTTGGTGGCTCTGAATCTTAGGCAGACAAAGGAACTTCAGCTTCTTTGGGAGAGACAGCGAGGGGTGTGGGGAGAGGTCAGAGAGACCTTGAAGATTCTTCGCTTCAGCATGTCAAAACAACATGGAGAACAAGTTTCTAGGCTCCGATGTTTTCAATAATAATGTTTGCGAAGGAGCCCGTGTATAAAATAATCCTTGGCATTCAGAAGACAGACATGAGAACATCAAGACTGGAATAGAATTTTGAGCTCCTGGCTGGGCATGGTGACTCATGCCTATAATCCCAGCACTCTTGGAGGCTGAGGCAGGTGGATCATCTGAGGTCAGGAGTTCGAGACCAGCCTGGCCAACATGGTGAAACCCAGTCTCTACTAAAAATACAAAAATTAGCCGGGCTTGGTGGCATGCACCTGTAATCCCAGCTACTCAGGAGGCTATGGCAGGAGAATCACTTGAACCCAGGAGGTGGAGGCAGCAATGAGCCGAGATCATGCCACTGCACTCCAGCCTGGGCAACAAGAGCAAAACTCTGTCAAAAAAAAAAAAAAAAGAAAAAGAAAAAGAAAAAGAATTTTGAGCTCCAGCTTTATTTGGAATTATTTTCATCAGCAATTTATGGAAAAGCAAGACGATTTATGCTAAAGTTCATTGATTAACTCTGATTAACTCATTTAAAAAATATATCCTCAACATAGGGTCATGAAATATTCATGAAACATTGCATTCCTGACCAAAGCATGTTCTTCTAGGGAGATGTTCGAGAATGTGTAAATACAAATGAATATATTTCACATGACCTTTCATACATACAAATGAATGCATAAAATATTGATAATCAATCCATTGTAATTCCCCAATTGTGGGCAATAAACAATGGAAGTAGGGGGTCTCATGAAGTGCATGGGGCTGTTCACAGTGATTTAATGCTTGACATTTGAGTGACAGAACATCCCGTCATAGGTATATAATAATAAACAACAGTGAAAACATAGACACGAAGCACAAGCCTGGTTTGGGGATAAGCCCCAATTTGGTGTTGCTAGAGACTCAAACCATTGGTATAATCTGTTTTGGAACTGTGTCTCTATTAACCAGCAGATATAGAAAGGCAAACCTGAGATTAAATGGCATTCCCATAGTAAGGGGATATTGCAATGAATTAATAAGATCTCAGAGCATCTGAAAGCCTTTGCAGAATCTGGGAGTCCAAAATCAAAACAATAGCAACAAACTTCAGGAAAAATAACTGTGATAACCGTGCATTTCAATAGGTGCAGTAGTGGAAAATTAATATCTCTAACCAAAATGTTTCTGATTTTCTTGAGCTATCTTTTTACTTTCAAATATCAGCAGTACTAATGACTGTCAGCTTTACTGAGGTCATGAGTAAAATCAGAAACTCTACATTTCTCATGCTGATTCAATGTGGAGGTTGTTTTCACACCAGCAGCTCTACAGGGTAGGGAACCTTAGGGTTATTCATGTGTGCTTATGAGACGGAAACAGCAAAGAACCTGTACTAGTCCACTTCATACTCATATAAAGAACTACCCGTACCTGAGACTGGGTAATTTATAAAGAAAAAAGGTTTAATTGACTCAAAGTTCCACATGGCTAGGGAGGCCTCAGAAAACTTACAATCATGGCAGAAGGTGAAGGGGAAGCAAGGCACATCTTACATGGTGGCAGGAGAGAGAGAGAGAGACCGAAGGGGGAAGTGCCACTTTAAAAGTATCAGATGTTATGAGAACCCACTCATTATCATGAGAACAGCATGGGCGAAACCACCTCCATGATCCAATCACCTCCCATCAGGTTCCTCTCTGGATACATAGGGATTACAATTGAAGATGAGCCCGGGGTGAGGACACACAGTCAAACCATATCAGAAGCCATTTCTCAAAATGCAAAACCATTACAATTTTGAAATAATGAGTTCCAATCCCACATTCTCTATTGCATTCCCGTTCTATTCATTCCCTGAAGGTCCGTGATTCCTGTGAGCAATGCCAGGTGATAGGGCTGGTCTATAAATCTATCTAAAAGGTAAAATTCTGTAATTCGAAATTCTGGTTGTTCATAGGAGTAGTCCCAGGGTGATCTGCTCTTTGAGAACAGCATAATCTATATTTAAGTATCTAACAGAGAAAGTAAAAAGTCAAATCAGTCCAATTTACTACTTGCGGCAGTAAAATCATATAATAACATCAGAGATGGAATCTATTATAAAAGTAATTCCTAACTTTCCTTTATTTTCTTTTTAATTGACAAACAATAATTGTATATACTTATGGTATACAATATGATATGTTGGTGTATGTTTACACTGTGGAATGATTACATCAAGCTAATTCACAAATCCCCAGCTCACATACTCATCATTTTTTATGAGTTTCTTTGTAGAAGGTGGAATTTTCCATGGCATATATAATTAATGTCTCATTTACAAAGCCTATGTTTTTATGCACAAACTTGTTTTAGCATCTGTCTAACTTAATTGGTGTGGCAGTTCAAATTGGGCATGTTTGTCAATGATGATAAACAAAGTGGTACAGACTTAGGACAGAAGGCAATGTGTATACTGCTGGTTCGGAAACCGTACTTTGAGAACCCCTGGTTTAAGAAATAGGGAAATCAAATTTTTGAAAAATTTGTAAAGTGATAAGAATGTCATTTGATTTAATTAATGCATGAATTTTTCCCCAAGATTATTGGATATAACTGACTGCCTTAGCTGGGTAATTTCTTAATGACTACGACCTGAAAACAATGTTTTTACAATTGATACTGCTTCATTTCAGGAAACATCATTATTAAACCCATCAAACGTATTAAATAATATCAGTTCAGTACCACCTCTGAAATGTAATTAAAATAACAATTTGTGTTGACTCTTACTTACAGAAAATGTTCTTTGTTGAGGAATACGTTTAATTACTGTATGTAACTATTCTTATAAAGTCAAGCAGTAATATGTTCTTTATGCAAAACAACCTATGACAAAAAGTATTATTCAGCATCCATTATAAAGGAAAATTTTTCAAACTAAATTGAAACACTAACAGTCAAAACACGTTAGCTGGGTAAACGGACAGCCATACCTGTATGACAGAAAAACTGAACTGGTAATTTAGGCATAGAGCAAAACTCGGGAGCAAATGACACAGCACTTCTGGATGAGTACAAGGATGTTCTAATAAAAAGCCCTTCTGAACAGTCGAGCCTGGTGTTATTCTAAATATTATAGGGAAGCTTGCTGCTTTAAATAAATTTCCAGAAGATTATTTCACAGCATAATTAATCCGTTCATCATCTCTCCTTTCTAAATTAAACTGAAATCATTGCCTCAAATTTGTAGAAATGCAAGGAAATTAAAATAGTTTTCTAAATGTGGAATATACACACAGTAGACCTTCCCAGTTCAAAAAAAGTCATTTCCTATTTAATATTAAAATTTTGCTTTACAGAATAAAGCTGGTGTTTGATTTCTTTGAACATTCTCCTCTTTCATGACAATTGCCTCTATTTTTACTTCAATATTCTGGGAAACCTCGGTTAGTCTGAAGGGACTTAACTGCCATCTGTAAATAACATTTTCCAAACATCTGCTGATAAACTATTCTCTTTTGATTATGCAATGACAGTGGCATGTGCATACATGTATTTATCAATGCAAAATGTAAATACCAACACTTGACCAAGGCAAGTAATCAGCAGACCTTATTTCTTTTTCTTCCCAACACTCTGTTTCCTTAACAAGGAACTAAACATGTTTTCAAGAAAATTCTCCAAGATATTTCTGTAAAGACAGTGCCATCTTCCTATAATTGCATGAAATATGTCCTCAACCATATATGTTACACCTACTGCACTAAACATCAGAGCGTAGCCTAGCTTACCTTAAATGTTATCAGAACACTTACATTAGCCTACAGTTGGACAAAATCATCTAACACAAAGTCTATTTCATAAGAAAGTGTTGAATATCTTGAGTAAAAAATTAATATTTGTGTGCTGAGATTGCAAATAGGTACTTGTTCATGCTTTTTCATTTTAAATTTATGATTATTTTACTGAATGCATCTCCCTAAAGTTAGAAACCACTATTTCCCATGTTCCTAACTAAAATTTGGAGAAATCAGAAAGAACACAAAGCAATATTTTGCTGCTTACATGAATGAGTCAGATATAGAATATTTCTAAAAGTTTTCTACAAAGCATGCTTAAATCAAAGAGAGATGTTTATTTTCGTCAATGGTAATATAGAAAAGTAAGAATTTTGTGGAAAAGTCATAGTTTAGTTTTCCCAGAAAACTGTCCTGAGTCAAGGCATCTCTTTTAGCAGTAGTTTGAAAAATCACTCTAGGAAACATCATCAGTGCTGCAGTGGAGGGACACAGGAGCTCAAGTGAAGTCAATAATAGGTCCATTTTCATGTTCTTATCCACTTGGGGTGAGTGTCTGTGAAACTCGAATCCAGTGTAAATGAGTTTTGGAATTAACTCAACTGAGCAGCAAAGGAGTTAGGGGTGTATATCTACCAAATCTCTGTCATTGATGGAGGGCTGTTTCCATGACATTAATTGCCTGGGTGGCTTCAGGCGTGCCCATCCTGTGGTCAACCATGCTACGCTGGCCAGGAAAACAACAACACAACAGCCTGGGCGTGGTGGCTCATGCTTGTAATCCCAGCACATTGGGAGGCCGAGGCAGGCAGATCACTTGGGGCCAGGGGTTCAAGACCAGCTTGGCCAACATGGAGAAACCCCGTCTCTACTAAAAATACAAAAATTAGCCTGGCATGGTGGCACACACCTGTAATCCCAGCTACTCAGGAGGCTGAGGCAGGAGAATCGCTTGAGCCCAGGGGGTGGAGTTTGCAGTGAGCCAAGATCATGCCACTGTACTCCAGCCTCGGTGACTGAGCAAGACTCTGTCTCAAAAAACAAAACAAAACAAAGCACAAAACAAACAAACAAACAAAAAACACAACAATGAAACAAGAACAAAGAAAATTACCAGGCAAAGAGTCATGTTTTTCAAAGTAAGAAAATTTTTACTGGGTGTGGTGACTCGTGCCTGTAATCCCAGAAATTTGGGAGGCTGAGGCAGGAGAACCTGGGCGACATTATCAAAACCCCATCTCTACAAAAAATAAAAAAATAAAAATTATCCGGGAGTGATGATGTGTCCCTGTAATCCCACCTACTCAGGAGGCTGAGGCAGGATGATAACTTGGGCCCAGGAGGTTGAGGCTGTAGTGAGCTATAATCTCACCACTGTATGCCAGCCTGGGTGACAGAGTGAGATCCTGTGCAAAGAAAGGAATAAAGAAGGAAGGAAGGAAGAAAGGAAGGAAGGAAGGGGAGGGGAGGGGAGGGAGGGGAAGGGAAAAGAAAACAAAGAAAAGAAGCAAAAAGAAAAGAAAGGAAGGAAGGAAAGAAGAGAAAGGAATGAAGGAAAAAACAAAGGAAAGGGAAGGAAAGAAGAAGAGAAAGGAATGAAGGAAGAAACAAAGGAAAGGGAAAGAAAGAAAGGAAGAAAGAGAGAAAAAAGGAGAAAAGTTTTTCTATATATAGCTGAATGCCATGAAATATGAGCATCATTTTCATCAAAGTTACCTTTGTTACAAAGTTGGAACTTCACTTTCCCATTTTCCTTTCATTCTGAAAATGCCAGAGTAAACAAAATAGTCAGCATGGCTTATGTGCTTAGAGAATTACATTGGGAATGGTAGAAGACACAGGAGCAGACGGACAAAAAAAACCTAAGGTTATCTTAGGAGTTGACTGAAAGAGCAATGAATGATAAGAATCATCAAATAAGAGTGAAAGCAAAAGGAAAATAAAGAAGGGAAATTGACAAAAGGAGGGATAAAAAAGATCCTGTTAGTTTGGGACACTGCCAATCTCTATGGATGTGAAACAAACATCTTTCTTAGGACTCAGAAGTTCCATTCCTAGGGATAGATCCAACACAATGAAAGAAGAGTCCACCAAAAGATAAGTGTGCACCATACGCTGGGCACAGATGGGCAATGGCTCTCTTCTAGTGCTTTGTTAAATACTGTATATGGCTCCTGCTCTCCTTCAGCGTTGTTGGTTGAATTTTGTATTCAAATATAGAGTATCTTCCAGGTTCTTCAAGTCCTTCCCAGGCTCCGGATCCTTCCTGAGATTCCATGTCTCAGTTTTCTTCTTCCTATTATTTTTACCCCTCAAGACTAAGGAACAGGTGACCGAAAATATTTAGGAGTCCTGGCTCTGTGCTCAATCTCCTGCTCTTTAGAGCTTTATGCAAAAATATTCCCCGTAACTTTCTTCATTTTGCTTCAGTGTACTTAGCATTTGGGGGATGTGTCAAATTGCTACAGCTTTTGAAATTTGCACGTTGTTGTGTCTATACTCTGAGGGGACACAAATACCCCTCAATCTCTTGTTGACTAACTCTTGATTACCGTGTACTAAACTATTTCACAAGTATTTACTGAGCATCAACTATTCTCAGGCACTGCCATACGGTCTGCGAGTATGGATGTGAATAAACAGGCATAATTCTGTCATTTACGGAGATCATATTTTACTGGAAGAGGCAAGAAAATCAGCAAAAAGTAGATTAGGTAAAGATATTCTATCTGCCTATCTCTCAATCTATCAATCCCTATATCTATCTATCTATCTATCTATCTATCTATCTATCTATCTATCTATCTATCTATCCATCTGTCTGTCTATCTATCTATCTCTCTATTATCTACCTAAGTCTGGTTCTCTATCATCGATCTAAACATCATACCTATCTATTCACTATTCTATCTATCCATTTATCCTCTTTAAATATAAATCTATCTAGCTATCCATCTATTATATCTATCTATTCATCCATCATATCTATTATCTATCTCATCTATCAATTTTCTATCCATCTTTAGATCTGTCTGTCCATTTTTCTATCTATCCACCCATTAACCTAGCTAGCTGGCTATCACCTATCATATCTATCTACTTAATCATCATATCTCTCATCTATCTATGTGCCTATGTATCTATGTATTTATGTATCTATAGATCTATGTATGTATGTATGTATGTGTCTATCTATATATCTATCATCTGTTATCTATCTATCTATCTGTCTATCTATGTTTGTCTTTCTCTCTATATATCTATCTACATATCTACTTATCAACTTACCAGTTATCTATATATTTAACATATCTGTCTGTCAATACATAAATACATCCATTTATCTATTTGTCCACCTACTTATTTTCTTTACTCTTATTTATTTCCAACCTAGTCCCCCTTCATTGTGATCAAAAACATTTAACTAACTCATAATAGGTATCATTTTCCTAAATCTAGATTTCTTTATTTTTATTTAAATTCCAACATTATTTTACACACTGACTGCACAAAATTTTAATGGCATTTCTAGTATCTCAAACGCTATGATTAAATTATCAAAACGTAATAGTAATAATATTACCTAAATCTCAAATCAGAATTTTATAAATGAAACTGTGAGTAATGACATAGAGTCATTTCAGTTGATGAAATTCAACATATCATTTATTGTTAGTCATTCTGTCATTATTCATCACCAGTAAAGAATGTTCATCACTCTTTGGAGTCAGCAAACAAACAATGCTTTACCTCAAATTCTCTTCCACTGTATGTCTGAAGGTATTTAAATGTATGAAAACAATGTATTTTACATTTCAGTGCAGATGAAAAAGTTTTAAAGTCTATATAAGTCATGTTCATATCGTTCAAAGAACAAGCTGAGTTTTATGCTCTCATATACATTTTCAATATTAAACAAAAATAAATAGGAATTCCACTAACTTTAGTTGAATAGAATGAAAAGAAAAAACAAAAATGACAGTTACTAGGTCTCCAATTTTCTAGTAAAATAATATAATATTTAAAGTAGTATTTTAGCTAAGAATGAAGCACACATATATACTTAAGTGTGTCAGTTTTTACAATATCTAAGTTCATTTTCACACACTATGGGGGGAGGAGAATGTAATTGCTGTCAAAATATATTGTGTTTATAACACTTAACACTTAAAGAGCTGATGGATGGTCTCTGAGAATTGCTCATGCTTGCTTGAATTTGAACTCATTATTGTCACAGCCAAATCTCTTATAGTTAGATTCTTCTCTTTAATTTTCTCATCTGGATTGAAGATATTAATGCTTTCAGTTATTGCGACTTTAACCAGAGGCTGGCATAGTGACAGAGTCTCATTGTTCTGTTGAAATAACTTCTCCCACCTTATTTTCTTTTTAAACATTTTTATGAACTAATTTTAAAAGATTAACTTCATTCTTCATATTAATTTTTTGCATTGGGAATTGAAACACTAATCTTAATAGTAATCGTAAGAAGAAAGTATCCTGATATAGACACATTAAGGAAGGAAAAGTAAAGCAAGAACACATTTTTTTTTATTTTGAAGAGCTCAAAAGAGAAGCTTAGAAAAATGAAAACATCAGAAAAAGTGGAGAAATCAGAAGAAGAAAACTTATTCTTGTAAAGCTAATTATAAAAAGTTAGACAACTGTAGCTTATTTTAGGAAGACAGAGATTTGGCCATTAATTTGGAGTGTTGTCAGTGGGAAGATGTCTAACATGCATTTTGGATAATTTGTGCATTATGTCGATATAGATACACAGTAAGTGCATTAGTAACAAATTAGAGACATAAAAGTTGCCAGCAGTGATGGGAAGTTCAGGAAAAGCCACCTAATGCAGTTGAAATACCTCACTGGCATCTCTTTGCAATGAATTGTGTTCAGTCATCGTCTCTTTGTTCCCAGACTGCATCCACAGTATACGTCTTTTATTCTCAACAGGAATTTCTACTAGCTAATTTATCATGCTGAATCCAGACTATTACCCCTAGCTATTCTCTCCCTGCCTTTCATGTCATGATCAATGGCTTAGGTGCAAGTTGCACTCCCAATTCACCCTGCTTTTATGTATTATGATGTGGACACATTATTTAATCACCTCATTTTCCTATGTCAGAATATGCGGAAAGTAATTAATGTATACAAAGGACTGTTGTGAGAAATAAATAACATAATATAGATAAATGGTTTATGCATGTTGGGCACATAACAACTATCCAATAGATATTACTGTAGTGAGTAAAAATTAAATTTACAAATGATGTAAATTATACAAGAAAACATACAATTATATTTACTTAAAAATCAAGATGAGGGCCGGGCGCGGTGGCTCACGCCTGTAATCCCAGCACTTTGGGAGGCAGAGGTGGGTGGATCACAAGGTCAGGAAATCGAGACCATCCTGGCCAACATGGTGAAACCCCGTCTCTACTAAAAATACAAAAATTAGCCGAGCATGGTGGCAGGCGCCTGTAGTCCCAGCTACTCGGGAGGCTGAGGCAGGAGAATCGTTTGAACTCGGGAGGTGGAGGTTGCAGTGAGTCGAGATTGCACCACTGCACTCCAGCCAGGGTGACAGAGCAAGACTCCATTTCAAAGAAAAAAAAAAATTCAAGATGGGCCTGGTGTGGTGGCTCAAGCCTGTAATCCCAGTAATTTGAGAGGCCCAGGTGGGTGGATCACTTGAGGTCAGGAGTTCAAGACCAGCGTGGCCTACATGGTGAAATCCCCTCTCTACTAAAAATACAAAAAAATAGCTAGGCATGGTGGTATGAACCTGTAGTCCCAGGGACGCTGAGGCATGAGAATAGCTAGAACCCAGGAGGCAGAGGTGGCAGTGAGCCGAGGTCATGCCACTGCACTACAGCCTGGGTGACAGAGTGAGATGCTGTCTCAAAAAAAAAAAAAAAAAGTCAAGATGAACGGGAAAGAAGATATCAGGCATTTTTGGGCAGCCCCTAGTCAGGAGAGCATAAGATTTAAGGAATAGGTCACATGAAGTATTCAGGAAGGGTGCTACTTATCTTTCTGCAATATATGCCTTTGCTATATACCAGACTATATAGCAGAAATAAATCCAGCAACCAGATGGCAAATGTTGGCATTAATGACAGATGATTTGCATGTAGTATTTTTCTGTTAAAATATTGGATGTCTAAAATATCATAGAGATTCTAATTAAGTTATCGTTCTCATGTTTAGTTTGTTTTGTAACACCAGACAGACGCAAACACACATACACGCACACACTGATATGGTATGGATTTGTGTCGCCGCCCAAATCTCATGTTGAATTGTAACCCCCAGTGTTGAAAGATGGTTCCAGTGGGAGGTGTTTGGATCATGGAAGTGAATTTCCCCCTTGTTGTTCTTGTGACAGTGAGTGAGTTATCAGGAGATCTGGTTGTTTAAAAGTGTGTAGCACCACCCTCCCTCCCTGTCTTCCTCCTGCTCTAGGCACGTAGGATGTGCCTGCTTCCCCTTCACTTTCTACCGTGATTGTAAGTTTCCCAAGGCCTCTCCAGCCATGCTTCCTGTACAGCCTGCAGAACCAAGCACCCATCAAACCTCTTTGTTTTATAAATTATCCAGTCTCAAGTAGCTCTTTATAGCAGTGTGAGAACATTCATGGCAGAAAAAAAAATTCTATTCTGCAAGCTAAGATCTCACCTATATAAACTGGAGAAAGAAGAACAATTACACTCAAAGCAAACAAATGGAAAGAAACAATAATTAGAAAAGCAAAAAATCAAAGAAATTAAAAACATAAACAAAACACAAAAGCAAAAAGATAATATTAAAAGATTGACACTATAAAAAAACTAAAACAGTTAAATGGTTAATCATGCATGTAATATTACCAATGAGGAAACAATAACAAAATAATACAAACAAATCACTATCAGAAAGAAAAGAGGGGACATCACTAAGGATCCACCGGATATTAACATAGAATCAAGAGAATACTACAAAAAATCTCGTACTTCAAAAACTTAGGTGAAACTGAGCAATTTCTTGAAAGACACAATTATCCAATCTCAATCAAAATACTATTTTCAATGTTTTATGCATGTACTTTTGAATGATTCAACAGATACTTCTTAATCTCTCCACTCTCATGCAGGTTAGATGTGCAGCTGGGAAACAAACAAGATGATTTCAGAGAGTAGCAGTGATATTTTATAAGACACAGGAGAGTATGATGGGATATTGACTGCAAGGGTTACTCCGTAATAGATAGTCAGGCAAAGCACGTCTGAGAAGGTGACATTTGAGCTGAAATTCTTAAATCATGAAATTTGAAAGGAAGATGACAGCAGGTGATGGGGGTTTTCCAAAAGTAGAAGCATTACCAGAAAAGGAGTCCCAATCCAGACTCCCAGAGAGAGTTCTTGGATCTCACGCAGAGAGGAACTCAAGATGAGTAACAAGAGTGCAGTGAGAAGAAATAACTTATTAAAAGCTACTGCATTACAGAATAAGGCGTCTTCAGCAAACAAGTGGAGGAATGTCCTGTCTTTGTTTTAAGTTTTTCTTATCTAGAGGTCTTGCCTATGCAAAGAAAACACTAAGCTGTGCTTACATGCAGGTGGGCTGACAGCATGACAAAATGTATTACCCTATTGATTTAAAGAAAACTATCCTTGGCATTTTCGCGTGTAACTACAGCAAAGTATAACAATAATAATCTTGAAAGCATATATTGTTATGGGTTTTGAGACATCTGAACTTTCTGTCGAGGGAGTTTGTTCTCGCTGACACTACCAAGCTGTTTTCTTAGCCATAAATATCTTAAGACCATGGGTCATGACTAGCAAGGAATGTTCCTTGTTAGTCTTAAGATAGAGGAGTACTATTAATATGACATTACTCTGGCTCTCCCAGGCTCCTTCCCTAAAAGAAGGAAGACCACTATATGCTTGTCCAAGAGCAACTCTGATAAGATGAGCTCATTATTGTGCAGGGGCCAAATGATGCATGTTATAAAGCCCAATTTAAAAAATCCTTGGATTTTTATTCTGGGTGATAACCAGTGTTAGATAATTAGAGGGTTTTAAGTTGGGTAGATAGTTGGAGTGGTAGGAAGTAATGTACTCTTATATATGCTTTAAAAACTTAATGGAGAAGGGAACACAGTGGGATCAGCTTTGAAGACAGGGGTGATTTCACTGTTCCCTATTGCAATAGCCTAGAAAAAGGTGACAGAGACTAAGCATATGCTTGAATTGACTTGTACTCCAGGTTTTATAACTATTCCAAAGTTATTTCCATCATATTCAAAGGATTATACGAAACTTGTTTTTATCACATGACATTTTCACCCTGTTTCCTCTATCCAGAGCTTTAAAATTATGAAAAAAATATATTTACTCTGTTTCCTCTATCCAGAGCTTTAAAATTATGAAAAAATTATATTTACTCATAATTTTACTATCTAAATGTTTTTGTATTTACTGTTTTTTATTTTTATTTTTTGTGGGCATACAGATGTATATATTTGTGGGGTATAGGAGATATTTTGATACAGGCATACAATGTATAATAATCACATCATGGTAAATGGGGTATCCATCCCCTGAAGCATTTATCCTTCGTGTTATGAACAATTCAATTATATTCTTTTAGTTATTTTAAAATGTACAATTAAATTGTGATTGACTACAGTCACCCTGTTGTGTTATCAAATACAAGATCTTATTCATTCTATTTTTTTGTACCCATTGGCCATCCCCACTTCTCCCCAACTTTCTCTGTATTGACCTTTTTTTTTTTTTTGAGAAAGAGTCTCACTCTGTCGCCCAGGCTGGAGTGCAGTGGTGCTATCTCGGCTCACTGCAAGCTCCATCTCCCAGGTTCATGCCATTCTCCCGCTTCAGCCTCCTGAGCTGGGACTACACGTATTGACCAGTGTTTAAGCTTACTCAGTGACCTATTTGTTTTAACTTTATGTCATTAGCTTACTTTCTTCCTTTGGCATCATCAGGCCATGTGATTTGGTGAACAGACCTATTTAAGACGTCCTTATTTTTATTAACAATTCAGGTTTTCTTATTCTATTTTAAACCAAGATAGTTTTTCCTCATGTTTTAAGATTCTCACAATTTATTTTGTATAACTTATAACAGGAACCTTTTTTTTCTCTTCCTGAGATCACCAATAAGTACATTTTTGAATGACATTGCATGGAGAAGAGATGTATTAATAAATATATCTAAACTCAAAGAAAACTCATGACATTCAAATTAATGCTGGAGAGCTTGTATCTATACACAGTCTTATCTATAGATCAGATCAGTCAGAAAATCAGTAAAATACATGAATAACAGCAAGAAAAATGCTATAAGAGTATGTATGTGTGTAATGAATAATGGGCTTATTTAACATTTAAAATTGATGATATCGTTGCTCTCTACCTATGGAAACCCAACAAAGCAATATGACAGTCCCCACCTGGATGTAGTCAATTAGTGCAATTAGGCCAATTTCTTTTCTCTCATTATGTTCTTTCTCAGAAAGCCCTTACTAAGGAAATACACTACACCTGAGTTTGTCTTACACTTGATTGTCATTCCTATTCACCCTTAAAAATTCCAGAAAATGATGGAGCTCTTAGGAAGCAGAGAACATTTTGGAGAAAAAGAAATCTTTTTATGAAGTCTTAGAGTAATTTTATTTTTCCCAAATGATTTAAAGATACAATAGATCTAAGTGGTAACTTGGGTTTCAAATAATTAACAATCTATAGCAAAAGACTAATATTTTAGAAATGATTGCAAAACTAAATGCAGTCAGGTTGAAGGGAGACACTAGGGGAGGGGACTAGATGCCACACACCATCACCACCTACAAATCGTTAGGACGATCTCAACCTCTTTTTTGGTTCTTAACCTGACAGTGGAAAATTAGACAACACCCATAGCCAATAGCCCAGTGGATAGACTGAAACGTGAAACGATTCCAGTTGACTTCCCAGATAGTGGACAATCCCAGAAACGATAGAAATCCAGACGTTAAAACACTCAGGAGTACTAATTGGAACAAATGAATCCGATTTGCCATTGGTGATTAGAAAATGGTGGGGGGAGGGGGGAGGGATAGCATTAGGAGATATACCTAATGTAAATGGCGAGTTAATGGGTGCAGCACACCAACATGGCACAAGTATACATATGTAACAAACCTGCACTTTGTGCACATGTACCCTAAAACTTAAAGTATAAAAAAAATAATATAAAGTAAATAAACGAAACAAAAAAAAAAAAAAAGAAAATGGTCATCCTTTATGTTTTCTCTTTCAATTTCAAACGTTTAGGAAAAGTTACCCAGCAATCTGTCCTCTGCGCTATTGAATGCAACTCATTGATGCTGCACTTTCTACACAGTTTAATAGTCAAATGCTTGGGATTTGATAATCACAGCATTGGAGAACAGGAACGTTCCTTACATAAGTGACCATTAGCCCCTAAGAGTGGTTTCTCTCCAGGGCTAGTTCCAATGGTTTTAAATGACATCATTTAGGTCTCTTCTCTCCACTGCCCCTTGGGAAGCAATTTCACACTCAAATAGATCTTACCTTGAAGAATGTCTTGAAGTTTAGCCTGAAAAACATTTTTTGAGGATGACCTCATTACACTTTGAACTCTTTCTTATGTAATTCTTTTATTTCCCCCCTGGCAAGTCAGAAGATGATAAAGATCACTCCCTGAACTTTATAATTTTAGACATGAAGCGAGCTGTGTTAGCTTTGGGAAGTTTACATTTTAACTTTAGTTAGTAAAACTTTCATATTCTATTCTAGCATTAACGGATTTCCGTATAACCTGCTTTCCTTACTGTGTGTAGGTTATTCTCACTTTATTAAAAAAAACAAAAACAAAAAACCTAGGTTCTCTATCAGTTTGTTAGACAGACAAGTATTGTATTCTTTTTGTTTGTTTGTTTGTTTTTGAGACAGAGTTTTGCTCTTGTTGCCCAGGCTAGAGTGTAGTGGCGCGATCTCGGCTCCCTGCAACCTCTGCCTCCTGGGTTCAAGCGATTCTCCTACCTCAGCCTCCCAAGTAGCTGGGATTACAGGCGCCTGCCACCATACCTGGCTTATTTTTTGTATTTTTAGTAGAGACAGAGTTTTGCCATGTTGGCCAGACTGGTCTGGAACTCCTGACCTCAGGTGATCCACCCGCCTTGGCCTCCCAAAGTGCTGGGATTACAGGCGTGAGTCACCACACCCAGCCTCAAGTATTGTATTCTTATGACAATGAAAAATGCAAAAATAAGATTTCTAAATACATCTTTAAATGTTAATAATAAATATAAATGGTACTTGTAGATGATGTATACAATTTATACATATATATACGTATATATGTATATGTATATATAACTACATGGAAGGGTAGAAGGTGGAAGTCTAAATTCCTGCTTAGATAAAATCCATATTTCTTCAGGTAGTCTACTCAGACTCAAAGGTCTAGGCCCCAAGAGTAAATGAAAGGTCAGACAATTTACACAAGCAAATATTTACGTTTGCTAATTGTCTTGTGAGAAAGCTCTTTCTTCTATAAATAGCAGAAATATCCTATGCTTTCCTACCAATCCAGGCTTCCCTGGTAAGAGGGTTTTTTCATTCCTATAAATTTATGCTTCGGCGAAGGCTATGGGAAATGTGCACAGGTGTCCCAGAAAAATGTGTCTTTTAATGTACATTTTTGTTTGAGTAGAAGCAGTAAAAGAAAGTTATACATTTGGAAATAATCTTCTAAAAAATGTGAGATCAAGAATGCTGCACTAAAGTAGGTATTTCTTTAAAAAGGCCTATTGGAAATTCTGCCCTGAAAAAAGTCATATTTCTCTCACTCCAATGAAGCAACATGCTGGCTTAATGGAATGGAACTTTAAATAAAGTTAATTTTTTCACTAGAAAACCAATGATCATTATTTCCTTGGTGTTTTCCCTAACAGGAAAACATTTTAGCTGGCATAAGACATGCCTCCACTTAAAAACAAATTCCAATGTCTGCTACATTTTCTTAGCTAGCTTGATCATATTCTTGTATGGTTTATTAACAGATATTATAATGAACATAATTGAAATGTGTCATATGAACCATATTTTCAGAACTGAATAGTCGTTCATTCAACAATGACCAGAGTGGGGAAAACCACTTTACACTTAACATTTTATACTTTACAAGTGGGAGACAGACAATAGATAATGAACATAATAAGTGAATACATTACATAGGCAATTGAACACTCTTGAGAGGTGTCAGGGGGGAAACATGGAAAATGGAAACTGCAGATACCTGAGGATGCATTCCTATTAATTTCTATGATGTAGAGATATAAAATAAAACATAATAAAGCAAGAATAACACATTGTATTAAAATAATTGCAACACTAAAAGCAAGGTAAATTGTTTTCCAGGAAAAAAACCAACAAACGCTGATGAGGCTGTGAAGAAAAGGGAACACATATACACAGTTGGTGGGAATGTAAATTAGCACAACTTCTACAGAAAATAGTATGAAGATTTCTCAAAGAACTAAAAATAGAACTGTTCTTAGATCTTCTCCTGTTCATGCTTAATTTCTTTGGAATAATGGAGTTTGTTTCATCTTGTCTCCCCATGAGTAACAGAGCTTGGTCGGTCACTGCCTCTTCATGTTCTTTAGGCTTCCAAAGAGAAAGAATACCGAAAAACCCTCAGATTGGGAATAGCCCCTGCCTTGGGATCTAAAATAATCTAAGCTAGTGATATTAATTAGGGTGTTACTCTAATGGTCTAAACCAAGATAGAACTGCCTATACTCAGAATATGCCCCATACAGTGGAAATTTTGCTGATTGAAACAAAACAATCAACATATAATTAATTGTTAGAACTGAAAAAAAAAAAGACATGACCAACATCTCAGATGATGAAATCCAACCATGGCTGGGACCAAATTACTAGAACCTCTGGAAGAAATGAGTAGTATGGATTCTGTTTTAGACAAAGCCATCTTCACACTTTCTAGGTTGTGGACTACAGGTATCTCTCCTTCCTTCCTGAACTGAGCTGGACCTCATGTGATGGGTGCTATCCTCTTTGGCCAAAAATAGATGAACTTGTGAGCAAACTGTCCTGATAGTCCTCCCCAATAAGTTTCTTTTGATGCCATATGACTTTCAAAGTAGAAGCAAAGAGTCGATCATGAGGTACTAATTTGTAAAAACCAAAAGAAGCAAAGCAAACGGAAAGACACACACACACGCAAAGAGAAAGAGAGAGAGAGAGGCTGTGTAACAAAGATGTGGGCCTCATTCATTCCTATTTTATCTTAGTCATCCATATTTTAGCTCTATCTTCTAGCAGTGTGATGTATTTGTCTTCAAGGAGTCAGTTTGCACCTTGAATGACAATGGAATCTGATTCTTTTTTTTTTTTTTTTTTTTTTTTTTTGAGACAGCCTTGGATGGAAACTGATTCTACGTGGAGAGACAATAGACTTGCATGGCCAGTGGATATGATACAGGACCATCCTCCTGCAGTGTTATCTACAATTGTATGTGTGCATCTCCATGTAGGTAGAAACATATGAAAGAAAATGCAGTGAAATATTAGCAATGGCTAAATACTATGTTATGTGTTACAAATGAATATATTGCTTAGTTATATTTTCCCATGCTTTTCTTTTTCTACATTGAGCCTTTGTTGTTTTTGACCAATAATTAATAAAGTATTTTTAAAGGGAATTTTTCTTATAACTATATTGCATTTTCCCTTTGTGAAAATGAAATTCAGCATTTTACAATATTGAATTATCAAATGATTCTAATTATAACACATATATCATTTAATCCTCAAAAGGATTCTAAAAAAACTAAGTAGTATTATTTTCTCCATTTTTCATAACAGGGGATGGATCCTAAGACAGTTTTAAAACATTTAAGAAGAAGGCTGGGCAAGGTGGCTCATGCCTGTAATCCCATCACTTTGGGAGGCTGAGGCAGGTTGATCACTTGAGGTCAGGAGTTCGAGACCAGCTTGGCCAACATGGTGAAGCCCCCATCTCTACTAAAAGCATACAAATTATCTGGACATGGTGGTGTGCACCAGTAATCCTAGCTACTCAGGAGGCTGAGGCAAGAGAATTGCTTGAACCCAGGAGGTGGAGGTTGCTGTGAGCCGAGATTGTGCCACTGCACTACAGCCTGGGTGGCAAAGCAAGACTCTGACTCAAAAAAATAAAAAATAAAAAAAATTTGGAATATCTGCCTCTTAGTAAATGATAGAACTATATTTGGGGAACTAGTATTAATAGCTGAATTTTAGAGCCTAGTTCATAATAGCATTGTGTCTCAAGCAGTTTATATAGTAATAAATAGAGGTATGCAAGTATGATGGAACCCTTCCAATATTAGGGCCAGAAATCTGTAATTCTCTAAGCATCCAAATCATGTCTGATATAAGCAGACCCAGTACTATATTTGGAGATAGATTACTGCAGCGTGTGGCCATGAAATGATTCCATATTAATATCTCAGCCCTGACTATAAAAACACAGTCCCAGAAAGAATGCCAGTGCATCATAGCTGTGTTGTGATGATGCCACTCAAAGCACTTTGCAGTGTACATGTCTTCTTCCTACATCAGTGGAACTTTGCACTTTAAAATGAAGACACTGAATATTCAGACCATGTCCTGACCATATATAAAAAAGAATTCTGAACTGCAATCTGCAGTGATCAGTCTGCAAAGTTCAACATCATCCATTTCTGAGGAGCTGATTTTAACTATCATCTCTGTAGCAGCCCCAAACCACCAGGACTTGATTAGTGACTGACAGTTTCCCTAGTTTCCTCCCCTGCTCCTCAAGCAGGACAAAACACAGAAAGCCAGATATGGGCCTCCAACCAATCACACAGGATGCTTCATTTTCTTGTGAGCCACCTAGGGCTTCCCAACACCAACAACCTCCAATGAGGGCACACCGGGGGGCCTTTTGTTTTCACACTGTAAAACTTTCCGCCTTCTCTGCTTGCCTTTGAATACCAGATGCAAGTGATGATGGGTGCCTCCCTTGCTCTAGCAAACCTGGAATAAACAATCTCTCTTTGTCCTCATTTCAGTGGTCTTCGTTTATTTCCACAGTGATGAAATGAATGCCTCACGAATAACAGCAGTATCACTCCATGACTGGCAAAGTGTCTTAAAGACATTCTAAAATACAGCGAATTGCAGCTCATACTACTCAAAGGATGAAAAACCCCATAGAGCAGTCATGCCATAATTAGAATAGAGTGACTATCAGATTCCAAATGTTGGATGAAGCCTGCGTTTTGTTAGACTCACTGACCATCCTCCGTTCCATGGGATACTAAAATCAAATTCAGACAAAGTCATTGCTATTCTGAGTAGATGTAATTAATGGCTTCATAGCTCAGAAACTTCTAATGAGTTTGGTTAAATAAGTAAATAAATAGATTGGCGAAGTACTTGATTGACTAAAGAGATTAAGGAAAATAATTTAGCATGAAATAAAGCTTGTTTAGGAAATCACCTAAAAGTTCAACTTTGCCATTGCATTAGTGGTGCTTTAAAGAACTGCCCAAACACTGAGTAATATATAAGAAAAAGAGATTTAATTGACTCACAGCTCAGCATGACTAGGGAGGCCTTAGGAAACTTACAATTATGATGGAAGACAAAGGGGAATCTTACCTTCTTCATAAGGCGGCAGGAAGGAGAATGAACATAGGAGGAACTACCAAACACTTATAAAACCATGAGATCTCGTGAGAACTTACTCACTATCAAGAGAATAGCATAGGGGAAACTGCCCCCATGATTCAATTACCTCCACCTGGTGTCTTCCTTGACACATGGGGATTATGGGGATTATGGAGATTATAATTCAAGATGAGATTTGGGTGGGGACAAAAAGCCTCACCATATCAACCACCATATTGGTAGAGTCAACTCCATTATGTCATTCGGAGTGAACTTAAACATTTCCTAAAGTGAATATTATCATTATATGTTATAATACATTTTGAAATATTGTTACATTTCAGAACTTTTTTAAATTTAGGGAAATATAAACAGAAAAATGGTAGTTACCTCACATCTCACCACCTGGAGATAATTCCTGTTCATGCTTGCATAGAAAGATCTCTGAAAAGAGGAGGAGGCTGGGCACAGTAGCTCACACCTGTAATCCCAGCACTTTGAGAGGCGGAAGCAAGAAGATCATCTGAGAACAGACTGAGCAACATAGCCAGACCCCATCTCTACAAAAAAGTTACGTATTTAGTTAGGTGTGGTGGTCCATCCCTGTAGTCCCAGATACTTGGGAGGCTAAAGAGGGAGAGTCACTTGGGCTCTGAAGGTCAAGACTGCAGTGAGCTGTGATCATGCCACTGTACTCTAGCATGGTTGACAGAGCAAGATCCTTCTGTAAAAAAAAAAGAAAGAAAGTAAAAAAAGGAGAGAGATTTTTTCAAATGACAGCGAGAATGAGAGAGCAAACTGTACTGGCTACTTTATATTCTGCTTCTGTAACAGAGTCATGTATTCTTTAAAGTGTATCTTTTAATGACTACATAGTATTCTGTGCTTTGGCTTAGACCACAGTTTACATTTTATAAAATTTCTTTGTTGCATCTCTCACCATTTATCTTCTGTTTCTGGTGTGGGGATGAGAGAGCTGCAGATTTTATCGCTGACAAAGCAGAGGGATTGGCATGGAACTCCCTGGGTAATTAGAAATTCTTAATGACTAGCTTCAATGGTGAGGCAAGGTAAATAAACCATCTGTGACTGAGGGCAAGAAATCTCATAGCTCCTGCAAGGTGATAATACTGGAGTGCATTTTCATACCTAGGGAACCATATGATTAAAAAAAAAACTGGAAGTGAGAACTGAACAATTTTGTAAAAGGCAAGATGGAAAGGAAGAACTGTGCAATAAAAGTATTTTGCACAGATGAAGCAAAGCCATTTATGTCATAACCTTAGCTTTACACACTGTTTGTTTCAGTGATTTAACATTTTACTTACCACTATCTCAAAGTACAGTCAAAGTGAGATTGATCTATAATTTTCTTAAGCATAAAGTTCTGGTTTATGCAGGCAAAAAGCTTTCACTAGAAACATGAAATTGTAGTGGGTTGCCCAATTTCTATTTTGTGGAAGAGTTTCTATAATTTTAAAGGTAAATGTAGCTTGAATGTTTCAGCTGGACTTAATAGTATAATATTATAGCCACAAAAAGAAAATTTAAAATTAACAAGTCAACTATTTTAAAGGTTGCAGATCTATTCAAATTTTGTTTATATTTAGTATAAATTTTAAAAGTTATATATTTCTGAGAATATTTTATCTTCATTTCAAATTTATTGCCTTACAGATGTTCATAAAATCTCATGCTTTTAATTTTGCTGTGTATGCAATTTTGACCACATTTTCACATGTAATATTGTCCTTTCTTTTCAGATTAGGACAATAAGGTTCCAGAATGAATGCTTTTGGAACATAATTTCCTACAAGCATTTGGAAGTAATTGTATATCCAAGTTTTGGTGGGCATTGTTTTATATAAGTCCATGATATAAAAATCTTCAACTGTACTCTTTCAACAAATAACTGTTTTGCTACTACTTGTCCTGAAATTCAATTATTGCTTTTTATCCAAAGGTTATAAGCCCAGCAACGCCTTCAAATGCTAAAAGATCAGATAATATATTCCATATGGGCACCCTTAAATATGTTTTCTGCAATGATAACCAATAACTAATATTGCATTATTAAAATTTACAGCAACAAATGTTAGTTTAATATTTTAAGGAGGAAGGAAATCACTGCAGGATATCTGTTGTTTACAAAATTGTTGGAAAGCCTAAAGGAGCATTTCTAGACTCCATCTATTCAAATAATTATCAAAATATTACAAAAATACCCCACCTGAGGAACAAATGCCTGTGAGGCTGGAAGTTAGAACCTTCTTTACAGTTGTTCTCAAACATGTAGAACCTGGAGAATGAAGATCCAAACTGTAATACAGACACTAGGCACAGATGAAGAAATCCCTGAGGTAGTCATGACTGATTACCCTCTTTAAAGAGTGTATATGATTAAAAAAATAAGAAAACTGCCTTTGCAAAACCTCATGTTTCCATAAACGTGTTTACCTACAACAACAGCAGAGACCTGAAACCTCCACATCTAGAAAATGGCACTTTGGTTTAGCCAACCTGGAGATGTAACTCACCTTCCTATTTGGAGATCTGTCCATTCTTTCAGGCTGTTTATCTAATTCTCTACATCTAACAATCTTTTCCATCTTCTACATATCATATCGCTATTCGTCTGCCTATGTATCCTGTCAATCTATTTGTTCATCTATCTCTATCTACCTAACTATCTAGCTATCTACCTGTCATCTACCAAATAAATCTGAATCTATCCATTCAACCATCCAACCAACCACTCTATCTATCTATCTATCATCTATCCATCATCTATCTGAAGCTATCTGTCCATCTATATTCCAAATGTATTTATACTTACTATACGAATCTATTATTTATCCTAATCTGTCTATCCAAATCTATCTATCCATCTATTTCATCTGTTTCTTTCTGTCATTTATCCAGCTATCTACTCATCTATCTTATGTTTCTATCTATCTATCTATCTATCTATCTATCTATCTATCTATCTATCTATCATCTATCACCATCTATCATCGATTAATCTACCTATCTACCCATCTATTTATGTTTCTTTCTATCTACCCATTTTCTATCTATTAATCTGTCATATCTATACATCTATCTATTGATCTATCTTCTATCTATCCACCTTATCTATCTATCTATCCACCTTATCTATCTATCTATCGATCTATCAATCTATCTATTAATTATCTATCTACCCATGGCATCTATCTACTCATGCATATAAATACATATCATGTCTTTAGTGTATGTAGTTCTATCGATATCTGTCTAAGTGGACCAGCTCAAGTGGAACTTTCTCTATGAAGCTTCAGTTAGTTATAGCAAAGTAATGTAAGAAAAAAACAAAGAAATCATGATTCTGGTGTTCAATTTTCTCCAGTGCTTTTGACTCTCGCCTCTGTGAAAATACATATATTAATATTCATTGGTTCTTTGAGAACTTATGTCTTTCCATTGACATTCTTGATATACTAAAATTTTGAAATCATCTCAAAATTGTGATTCTAAATGAAGTCATTATCTTCTAAACAAGCTATTTTCCTTATATTTACTGTTTGTTTTTTAATGCTATACTCATGTTCCTAGTAATTCATGAATAAAATATGAACATTTAAAACTTGGCCACTTTTTACAACCTATCCATCAAAAAGACTTTACAGTGTCTTTCAAATCTCTCCTTTCATTTTTATATCTGCTTTAATTTAGACACTTGATGCTTATTGTCTATTCTCCCACAACAGTCTTCATTCTTTCTCACCTTAAATACTTTCTTCATGCTATTAGGACTTTAACATTCCTAAAATAATTTTTTTTGTAACATCATTGCCTCTTGGTCAAAGTTATTCAATGTGTTCCTGTTATTCAAAAACAGAATTTATCCTTATGTGGATCCAGACTACTTTTCCAATCTTGGTGTTGCTAATTAATGAAGGTTATAGAACTTAATTGATATGTGTATAATTTCTCATAATAGCTATTCTATCAGTTGGAACATAGCTTCTTCAGCACTATTCATGCCACATTGGGAGTCATGTATCCTCTTTGTTATTGGTTATTTATTCTTTTAATATTTGTAATGACAAGTCAGGAAGTAGGATGGCTAACGGCTCTATCCCAGAAGCCTGAGAACATTAATAAACTCATCAGTTTATATCATTTGGGGTGAAGAAATGTTATCTTTGACTCTATGTGCTAGGATGGTGAAAAAAAGATTTGGAAACCTTAAGTTAGGAATAGTTTTCACCAATTAGCAGTTGCCAAGAACACATGCCTTAAATAAAATAAGAGGACTTTTATTTCTTATGCAAGCTTTCAAGACTTAGGTGGGAGATTCATGGCACTGGAATTCAGCTTTCTCCTGTATTGTTGTTCAGCTTTAACTTGAGCTGTTGAGAAGGAAAAGTTAAGTAGTTAGGGTGGGTCCTTGGTAAAACTCCTTTAAACAGAGAAACAGCCTGTAAAACCAGGCTTCAGGCACAGATAAGGAAGCTTGTGCAAACCTCTGGCCCACTGAGATAAAGGAATGAGGCCCAACACAGAAATGCCTTTGTTCTTTGTGCCTAAGACGTGCCCCCAGCTACACTGATAAGGAACAAAGATGCAACATAGAAATGCCTTTGTTCTTTTTATAACCAGCAGGCTTACAGGAAATAGTCTCTTCCTTCTGTGGGCATATACACAGCGGTTCCAGTGGGTTCTGGTGGGCACTTTCCTTTCCTTTTTTGAACATGCTTTGGATTGTGAGACAAGCCTCCATGAATCATCACTTTAGCATCTGATTGGTCCTGGGCCAAGTTCCTGCTAAGCTTTCACTTCAGCTCCTGATTTGTCCCGGGCCAAGGTCCCAGGCCAAGCTGAGTAGCCTCTATGAGTCATCACTTCAGCTGCTGATTACTCCCGGGCCAAGCTGAGTAATGCCTTCTCCAAGACCAATCAACACCTTCCTTACCTTCCCAGTCCATAAAAGCCCCAGACCCCAGCCAGGCGTGGTGGCTCACCCCTGTAATCCCAGCACTTTGGGAGGTCGAGGTGGGCGGATCACGAGGTCAAGAGATTGAGACCAGCCTGGTCAACATGGTGAAACCCCGTCTCTACTAGAAATACAAAAATTAGCCAGGCATGGTGGCGTGCACCTGTAATCCCAGCTACTCGGGAGGCTGAGGCAGGAGAATCTCTTGAACCCAGGAGGCGGAGGTTGCAGTGAGCCAAGATTGTGCCACTGCACTCTAGCCTGGGTGACAGAGCGAGACTCCGTCTCAAAAAAAAAAATCCCAGACCACAGCCTCATAGTGGGCAACCCACTCAGGACCCCCTCTCTACTGTGGAGAGCTTTCTTCTTTTGCTCATTAAACTGTTGTCCAACCTCACCCTTTGTGTCCACACTTGTTAATTTTCTTGGCCGTGAGACAAAGAACTCAGGGTGATACCTCATGAGAGACTGCTGCATTGTGGTGCATTGGCAAAACTGCAACTCTGTGATTGTCTTCATGCATGATGTAAAATGCTTGCTAACATGCCTATATTCTTGCCAGGAAGGAATTGGCTGATACAGAGTGGATTGCACACAGAACCCTTCAAGAGCTTCCCTGGGGCTTCACACAGCCTTTCTGCCAGTATCATATTGACCAGAAACTACCCATACTATGCTTCCAGGGCACACGCACACACAAAATAGTCTCTATTTTCAGTAGCTTTGTGTCTAACTAAAGACACAGAAGATTTTTTGGTATTGTGTTGCTCTGTTTTCCTAAATTAAAAAGTCAGAGGAAACAACTGAACTTCTCTATCCCAACTATCAATCACCCACAGTAAAATACATGGTGGATGAAATTCATATTTGAAGAAACCAAGGATTTAAAATGTTGGATTTTAGACCAGTATTGGTTAGAGTTCGTTATACTGAAAGTAAGACTAAAAAGTGTTTTTTCTTTTTAGAAGTCATAGAACTATCTCTTTTTAAGAAAATGGACTTCGACATAAATGTTGACGTATTAAAAAGTAAAGTAAAAGATTGTATGCCTCCATATGCAATCTCTGGGAGGTTGTGAAGCCAACAGTAGGTATTACCATGGGAAAAAGATTGCTAGAGCCCTTTAGAGTCTCTTTATGTCATACTAATTTGGCTTTGCTCATGGTACTTGTGCATGCACAGGTAGTGTTGGAGGAATGATAATCGGATGGTGTGGCTTGCACTCAATGCAGATTTCCAAGACTGTACTGGAATACAGATATAAAATGTAAGAACAAATTGAAGGCCCCAAAAATATCTTGTGACACAAAGAGAGGCCAATACAGCTGCATATCGATATTAATATTCCCCTATGAATTTTTAAAAAGGTAGCCATAGAAATAGAATGGAATATAACCATGTTTCACCATGGGATATTGTATTGCTTCCATTTTCTTAACATCAGATTGATCAAAATGCTATATTTTGGTTTAGTGAATCTATGATTACACAGTTCCTTAAAAAAAATTAAAACCTTGCCTTCTAGTAGACCTTTAAAGTTGCACTATGTTTTGTTGTTTTATTGGTAAAATGGTCTGAAAATTAAGTACATTCAGTATTGCCTACTACTAGATCCTCTTACACAAAGAAAAATGTGTAAGATGCCATAGGCTATTAAATATTCATGTTTGGCAGAGGAAGTGTATTAGGGTTCTCTAGAAGGACAGAAGTAATTATATATGTATATATATAAGTTTATTGAGGAGTATTAACTCACACTATCACAAGGTCCTACAACAGGCCATCAGGCCAACTGCAAGCTGAAGAGCAAGGAAGCCAGCCCGAGTCCCGAAGCTGAAGAACTTGGAGTTTGACGTTCCAGGGCAGGAAGCATCCAGCCTGGGAGAAAGATGTAGGCTGGGAGGCTAATACAGTCTAGTCTTTTCACATTTTTCTGCCTGGTTTATATTCTGGCCAACCTGGCAGCTGATTAGATGGTGCCCACCCAGATTAAGGGTGGGTCTGCCTTTCCAGCCACTGATTCAAATGTTAATCTCTTTTGGCAACACCCTCATGGACACACTCAAGATCAATACTTTGCCTCCTTCAATCCAATGAAGTTGACGCTCAATATTAACCATCACAGGGAGAGAGTGTCAAGATTCCCTGTGAGAAGAAACCTATATATTATCTCTCTACAAAAATGTACTTTTGAACATGCGTACATTTTTTCCATATGATTTGAAGGGCTTAGTGTTAAGTGCTCATGTAGCAATATTTGTTTTTCACAAAATCAGATAGAACTAGATAAACCTGACGGCAACACTTTCAATTTCCAACATGCTCGTTCAGCAGAGTGCAACCATTATCCCTTCCCAGTGTTATCAAGAAGATTAAATGAAATCACAAAATAAAAGTAACTACAATTATTTAACATCATTTAAAAAAATTCTACATTATAGTAAAGTTTCCATTGCAAGAATTAATGTGTTATTCAGATTCACTAACTTTGTGTCTATCTCAAACTCTATCACAAATATCATTAACCTCTAGGGCTTGATATTAAAGAAAGAATATTTATTGGCTGGGCCTGGTGGCTCATGCCTGTAATCCCAGCACTTTGGGAGGCCTAGGCGGGTGGATCACAAAGTCAGCAGATCAAGACCATCCTGGCTAACACGGTGAAACCCCGTCTCTACTAAAAATACAAAAAATTAGCCGGGCATGGTAGCACGTGCCTGTAGTCCCAGCTATTTGGGAGGCTGAGGCAGGAGAATCGCTTGAACCAGGGAGGCAGAGGTTGTGCAGTGAGCTGAGATCATGCAACTGCATTCCAGCCTGGGTGACAGAGCAAGACTCCATCTCAAAAAAAAAAAAAAAAAGGAAAAGAAAAGAAAAGAAAGAATGTTTATTTTGCTGTTATGTAATTTCCCTGATGCCTCAAATTTTGGATAGAAAATAGAAAAGACATTAAGTAATTTTGAATCAAGTAAGAATCATATAAATTATCAGACTATTTTCAGTAGGTAAAGCACCTCACATTTCTGCATGTGTGTATGTAAAAATAATTGTAATGTTATAAAGATTTGGAACTTCAAGCAATTATGGCAGGTGTCCAAATTTTCTCTATATAAAAGGGTTAATCTTAATTGGGGTCAGCCCAGTTTAAAAGCTTTAAGTTATTAGTTTATTCTATCTATAATGCCTTTTGTAACACTCTATTCTACTTAGTCTACAATGAAGACACCCTAAAGCTGTGTCTGCTCTCGAAAATACATTATTTTTAAGAGTTATTTTTCACATTTGAGTAATTTTGTTCTGTTGGGATTACATCTAGAATGTTACATATAGGATGATGATCTCAACTTTATGAATAAATTTATGTGATTGATTACCATGATAAGCATAGGTTATAATTATAGCTAAATTAATGTGATGACTTACTATTAGCTAGATCCTCTCCAAATGCCAGTAAATGGAATATTAAACTCTCAGCAGATCTCTGAAAATGACTATATATTGAGCAGATTGAAATTAATTATGTTTAGAGAAATTTTGGAACTAGCTCAAGATCACTGACTGAGTTGAAATTCAAAATTGATTTTATCCAAATATTTAGCACCTCTAATACCTTTAAATATAGTGAAACACACACACACACATATAGAAACAGATACACACATACATACACATTTATACAATTATCTCATATACAGAAATTTTGTTACATATTTTTATTTAAAGTCTCTTGCAGAAGTGATGATTCCTGTTCAGATAGAAAATTGTGTAAGCCATTTGTTCTTCTGAGTTGATCAGTTATATCATGATAGCTTTGCTAAACCTATTGGAGAGCAGAGATTGCAAAAAATAAAAAAAATATCTGAAGCAAACCGTTTGTACATAAACTTCTCTTAGGAAAGAGGGGACACTGGCCATAAAACCACAAGTGATGAAGGAGTCAGACACAGCTAGGTCTAAGGAAAACCCAGCTTAATGCCACACATTTTGAATGACTGCACATCGATAGGTGTGAAGAATTATCAGCTTCCACAGCCATACAGAAAATTGACAACCATCTCCCAATATTTTTTTCCTTTGGACCGTCACCCAGTGCATATGTGGCATATACTGAAGGATGGAGGAAGGGCAGAAGGAACCACAGGATGTTCTTCTAAGGCCAAGCAAGCCCACATAGCTCTGAGATCCTTTGAGGAAACAACAGGTCTTCTCTTGGTGGACTGTGGCTCCCTGCGAATGCGGTGGGCAGTGCAGAACAGGCGAGCGAGATTCCTAAGAGGCTTCCAAGTCTTAACAAAAAATAAAGACAGCATCAGTCCATCCCTAAGGCTTAGTGCAGGAGAGGAAATTTGCTTGGGAAATGAGAGTACCTTTCCCTATTTATTTCAATCATCTGGAAACAAGCAGGCATTCTCACCAAACTATCAAAGACATCTTTATTGATTTGCATGCTTTCTCAACATTTATTTTAAACAACTGTTATATTAGAGTGATATGCTCTTTAAAATTCAAATGAAGCTCATACGGAGACATTCAGAATTAGAACTGGTCAAAGGGATACACACACACACACACAAATGTATATATACAAGTATATACATTATATTTTTCAGAGTGGACATATATCTGTTCAAATATCTGTTTGTATTCATATATTTATATGTGTATATGTGTGTATATATATACACATACATACATGTATATATTTTTCTTAGAAGACACGTGTCTGTTCAAATATCTGTTTCTTATTCATATACATCTTAACATATGTGTTTATAATGTTGCTTCTACAAAGATTTGTCTTCTGTTTCTGAATAGGAGAAAGAGAGAAAGAGAAAGAAAGGAAGAGAGGGAAAGAGAAACAGACAGGGAGAGAGAAAAAGAGAGAGAGAATATTCAGTTGTGAAAAATGTCTGGTCATATGACCATATGTATTACAAATCTTTGCCAGAACTGTTCATGTTTATCCTCCTGAGAAGTGATCTGTTTATCTGTTCTTGTTTTCTGTTTTCATCTAAGAATTTTCATGTTTTACTTCCCTGACCTGAAGATCTAGCTTTTTTCAGTCTCCGTTCAGCACACTGCAGTGACTTTTTCTCACCTTATAAAGTATACAGTGATAGGCCAGGTGCGGTGGCTCACGCCCGTAATCCCAGCACTTTGGGAGGCTGAGGCGGGTGGATCACGAGGTCAGGAGATCAAGACCATCCTGGCTAACACGTTGAAACCCCGTCTCTACTAAAAATACAAAAAAATTAACTGGGCATGGTGGTGGGCGCCTGTAATCCCAGCTACTCAGGAGGCTGAGGCAGGAGAATGGCGTGAACCCAGGAGGCAGAGGTTGCAGTGAGCCGAGATCGCGCCACTGCACTCCAGCCTGGGCGACAGAGCAAGACTCTGTCTCAAAAAAAAAAAAAAAAAAAAAAAAAAAAAGAAAGTATACAGTGATGAAAAGCTGAATTACTCCCACGAGCATATTGGTTGTTTGTTATTTGCTTCTTTTGTGGGTAAACAACTCTGAACACTTTATGTACCTTCTTTCATTGGATTGTACACTTGTGACTTTTAAGTTTTGTTTTAATATTTATTATGTATATATTTCAGAGCTACATAATTTGATGCACACAAATACAGGATGACCATAATTTCCTATTAGATACTAGCTTTTGGTTATGGATTTAATGATATGTTTTCCTACACTTTTACTTTTAAACTGTGTCTTTATTTTTAAAACACACTTTTTCAATCAATATAATGTCTTACTTTTTGTTGCTGTTCTTTTTAAATCCAGATTGACAAGCTAAATATTTTGCTTGAAATTCTAAGTCCATTTATATTTAGTGTAATTGCTGATGAGATTTTGTTTTGTTTTCTGTCTGTACAATCAATCATATAACTTCTTTTTTATTTGGTTCGTCTAATTTATATTGTCTTGCTCCCCGCTTTTAGACATCTTTTATATAGACAGCTTTTTATTATTTATTTGTACTTTCTTTTAACTTTTTATAGATTTGAAATGACCTATAGTTAATCTAAGGATTACAGCCCACATCCTAGATGTGTAAATCTCTAATATAAAATATTAAATTTACAATTTTCCCAATGCAGCTAAAACCCCACACTCTCCAAATTTATTTACCTACTTTACCTCTTTTGGTATTACTCTTCCTTTCATTTTTAGTTTCAACAAAATTTGAAGTCTAGAGACACCAGAATTATTATTTTATAATTAATAGTTGTTGACATATATGCATCTATTAGCTTTTTGTTTTTCCTTTATATTCTACTGCTTTTCTACATCCATGTAGAATTATTATCAAAAATTCTCTGTATTATTTCCTTTCTTATAGATGTCTGCAGTAACAAATTCCATCAGTGTTTATATGAGAGTACCTTTGTTCCCCATTCACTCTTTCAAACATATTATTGCTGGTTAAAGAAAACATAAATTTTCTTCAGCACTTTAAAAGCACTATTCCATTATCTTCTGCATTCCCAAAAATTTCAGCTGTCAAAACTATGACCTTGTTATATACCCATGAGAAATCCCTGGTCATATGTACCAGAAAGGTAGCAAAAACATGATTTTAGTAGCATTACAGAATGGCACAAAACCTAGAGGAACCTCAATGCATCTGAAATAATGAATACCTAGTCTATGTTTTACTTATATAGTGGAATATTATAAAACACTGAAAATAAATTATCATTACTACATGACTACTTGCAAACATAAATGCACATTAATAACCATGTTAATCCATAAAAAAATTCTAAGAGAACATAGAGTATAATGTTCCTTTAAGAGTAAAAAATTTATAAAGTAAACAAGAGTACCTGCACATTCCTTTTCACATATTTGTTTACCCACACATAGATATATGCCATTATACATGCATGCACATATGCATATGTATGCCTGTACACATATATACATACATATGCATGTCTATATGTATGTGTGGATACATGCACACATACATACATGTTCATATGCATGCATAAATGCAAGTATGCATTTCAAGAATTTGGTTACCTATGAGAGGAAGACATCATGGCTAATAAACTAGAGGATACACAAGCTATTCAGTATAGTGTATTTAAACATTTTTACTATATAAATTACATAAATAATTAGTTCTGATATCCAGCCACACACAAAACACTGAGAATGATTTACCACAAACTAGCCATTGCATTCAATTAAACTTTCTTTCTTTTTTTTATTTTTAGACAGAGTCTCGCTCTGTCACCCAGGCTGGAGTAGAGTGGCATGGTCTCGGCTCACTGCAACCTCTGCCTCCTGGATTCGAGTGATTATCCTGCCTCAGCCTCCCAATTAGCTGGGATTACAGGTGTCCACCACCACACCTGGCTAACTTTTTTTCTCTTTTCTTTTCTTTTTTTTTCTTTTTTTTTTTGCATTTTTAGTAGAGATGGGTTTTTACCATGTTGGCCAGGCTGGTCTCAAACTCCTGACCTGAAATGATCCACCCATCTCAGCCTCCCAAAGTGCTGGGATTACAGGTATGAGCCACCACACCCAGCCTTCAATTAATCTTTCTTATTTGACTCAAATATAAAACATTTAACTTGGATCTTTATATTATTCATTTTGTGGAAAACAATTCCTAACACTTGACTCTAATTATATTTCTATCACATTGAAGGAAAAGATAGATTCTTGTTTAGATGCTCTTACAGGACAAAATTCTCATTTTAAAAATCTTGATGCTTAATATTTCTTTGAACAAGCAGTTTTGTTGACATTGTTCTTTATTTAAAAAGCCAATGGTTTTTTGTTGTTGTTTCTATTGCTTTTATTTCTATCTCCCTTCCCAACTTCCTGTTTTCAATATTAAGATAGTTCACCAGCTTCTAGAGCCATATAAATATATGACCATGACTTAGAAATCTAGAAAAGAGAGAGAGTTCCCCAGTGCTTCAAATAAACTCACTCTAATTGCACTTTATTTTCTTCCATTCATCCTAAATTCTGTAGCAGTCAAGCTCATCCTCAGGAATGATTCAAGAGCCTTAACCTATAGTTTCCACAGTCATTATGATATGGTTTGGCTGCGTCCCCAGCCAGATCTCATCTTGAATTGTAGCTCCCACAATTCCCACGTGTGGTGGGAGGGACAGGGGTGGAGGGGAGATAATTGAATCATGGGGGCAGGTCTTTCCTGTGCTGTTGTCATGATAGTGAATAAGTCTCACAAGATCTGATGGTTTTATAAAGAGGAGTTCCTCTGCACAAATTCTCTCTCTTCCCTGCCACCACGTAAGATGTGACTTGCTCCTTCTTACCTTCTGCCATGATTGTGAGGCCTCGCCAGCCATGTGGAACTGTGAGTCAATTAAACCTCTTTTGTTTATGATTGCCCAGTCTTGGGTAGGTCTTTGTTAACAACGTGAGAACAGACTAATACACATTATTTCTGAGTTAATTGTAGAATAAAGAGTTAACAGACTAGGTTAAACTTCTGAACAATCTTTCTCACCTAGTTTTCATCTCCATCATTTTTCCGCATTACTCTTTGTATGCATAAGGCAAAACCAGGTCATTTATGGTTATCTAATGGAAGCCCATTTTCCCATCTCTGTCCATAGATTAAGTAATCTCTGCAACTGGGACTCCTCCTTCTCTATCAAGAACACTGTTCTTGTTTCAAAGTCCTGCTTGCTCACCAGCCTTAACTTAAAGGAGACCATTTATGGGTTGTGTCTGTCTTGCTGTTTCTCCAAATCAATGTATCCCCACTGTGTGATCTTCCACCCAGCGGTCTTCTACTCCATTCTGAACTTATCACATTGCCTCTTGCAGTGAAAGTCTGGGTTCAAGTCTTTTCCATTCATTCCCAAAGCCCCTTGTGAACAGCAATCACTCATATTCACAGAACCCTGTGAAATGCTGGTTTAATTGAATTGCCTGTTGGAAAGGCTAGACTCTGAATAAAATCATACCAAGCTCAGATAAAATATTCCTGGAACAGCTTCGAATTCAAGGTCAGACAACAGTTCTTATGTTGCAATCTGAGCCCATACCTGATGTGCATTGTTGGGTAAAGGAAGTTAAACTCTTCAGCAATCAATTTCTCTATCCGTTCAACCAGAAAGTTAACTCTGATCATTTTAAGGTGTTCTCCATTCCTCATATCTCGTGCTTTTAGGAAGCTTATAATTCCTAAAGGGTTGTTAACCTTGAAGCACATCTTTTGTAAAGAGGATTGAATATTCCATTACATGAAAGATCCATGGATTGCTTGTGAGTGAGTTTTCTTAAAGCTGGGTGGCATATCAACATTTCTTATCCACACTGAACCGGTATCTGTAATTTTATGGTACTTACATGATAGAATGATCAGAATTTTCCTAAGCTCATTTGCAACAAACGAGGGTAAATTTTTTTAATTACTTTTTTTTTTTAAATTTTCCCAGAGGGAAGTAAAATAAAACTTTCTTTCTCAGGAACATTAGAAAAGCCTACTAGGGAATATAAAATCTAATAATATTATTTTTCTTCCTCTTCTAAGGAATGCAGCTTCTGATCTGAGTACTCTACTCACAACAGAGAAATACCCACATTTGTCATTAGAGGTAAAATTCTAAAATGTGAAACTTCCTATTGTGTTAGTCGTGAAGATTTGCATCTAGTGTGTTCTAACTTTAGACATGCTTTGCTTTTAAAGATTATCACTCAAAGAAGCTACAAGTACCAAAAAAGTTTAAGAAATAGATGGTAGGTAATTCACACAGATGAGTTCAGAGATTACAATGAAACAGCTAAAGATTAATTGACAGTGAGAAAATCGAAGATGTCAACTCTACCCTGTGACATCAAATGACTGAATACAATGTTTTTTTTTTTTAATGAGAGCATTTCGGTTTGGTTTTTGTTATTTATTTATTTATTTATTTATTTATTTATTTATTTCTGTTTAGGAAGCCTCTTTGAACAAAATGACTCCCACTGAAGAGATGTATAAATGACCCTGTCAATTTCACTATAAAATTATGCCATTAAATTTGCTTTGCAAAAGAATCCATGCAATTAACCTACCACATAATCTATGCTTCATGAATTATATGTCTCTCTTACGGGATGCATCACAAAACAATCAAATGTTATAAAACAATTTTAAACTGGCTGATATAGGTTATCATCCCCTGAATTATGCTAGATATTGTATATTATGCATCTTACAAAATGAAAAAGACATTAAAAATGAAATGGGGAGTTTTTATAGCAGAACACCAAGTGAAATTAGGAAAATAGAAAGTAGGCATTATTTTATATAGATGACACAAATATTTATGTTAACCGTATACTCTTAAATACGGAAAATAAATTCCATTAAATAAATTCCATTCATTTTTTAAGCATAAAATTGAAATCCAGAAAGGCTAAATAACTTGTAAAGAGTAAAAAAATTAGCTAATGTCAGGATCAGACATACAATTTAGATTAATGACATCTGTATACTAATATTTTCATTAGGCATGTAAAATTTAAATGTTATGTATGTTAATTTAATGTTTGCTATATAGGGCTATAAGTTCAGAAATTCAATATATCAAACCTCTGGATTTTTTTTTTTTTAATGGAGTTTTACTCTTGTTGCCCAGGCTGGAGTGCAATGGCATGATCTCAGCTCACTGCAATTTCTGCCTCACCGGTTCAAGCGATTATCTCGCCTCAGCCTCCTGAGTAGCTGGGATTACAGGCGCCTGCCACCATGCCCAGCTAATTGTTGTATTTTTAGTAGAGACGGGTTTCACCATGTTGGCCAGTCTGGTCTCAAACTCCTGACCTCAGGTGATCCGCCCGCCTGGGCCTTGTAATTTTTTTTTTTAAATTAATTTTGACAACAGTAGACCATCTTAAAACTTATGTTACAAATCAAGATTGTAACTTCCATTATATAGGTTGTATTTTTGTGTTATTATACTATGATAACTTTAGTGATTATATTCATAGAATACAATATAGGCAGGGTAAACTAAAATCATTTCACTCATTAGAAAATTATATTCATAATATTGAGATTAATTCTAAAATGTAGGCCTTATCTTTTTACACAAGGATAGATCTTAGCTAGGAAACACAACAAATAGGTTTTTAAGGTCCAAGTCGTCTAAATGTTGTGCCATATTAATCTATCTATCTATCTATCTATCTATCTATCTATCTATCTATCTATCTATCATCTATCTATCTTACATTAACTTGTATTTAAAGGTAGTTTATAAAGTGTTGCTGAGATCTAATAATGTCTTTGTATTTTTAAACTTTTATTTTGGGTCCATGAGGACATGTGCATGTTTCTCATGTAAGTAAACTCATGTCTCAGAGGCTTTCTGTACAGATTATTTCATCACCCAGGTTCTAAGCCTTGTACCTAAAAGTTGTTTTATCTTATTGTCTCCTTCCTCCCACCTTCCACCATCAAGTAGGCCCCAGTGTCTTTTGTTCCCCTCTATGTGTCCATATGTTCTCATTTAGCTCCCACTCATAAGTGAGAGCTTAGGGTATTTGGTTTTCTATTCCATGGTTAGTTTGCTAAGGATAATGGCCTTGGGCTCCATCCATGATCCTGCAAAAGACATGATATCATTTTTTTATGGCTGCATAATATTGATGTCTTAATGGCAGTACTTGTATACAATTAGTTAACCAACAAGTCAAAGCCCTATATAAATTATAGACAACAAGCTTCCTCCTAATTCAAAATGAGGGGCACTGTTTGCAATAGGAATCACAGAAGATTTCCAGACAACTAAACTGCAACATGGGAGAGAGAGGAATTTTGACATTGGTGATAAGAAATAGTATTGCCTGCAAAAGGAAGTTGTGATCAGAGGCACAGTGCAAAAAAAAAAACAAAAAAGTAAAATTTTGTGTGCACGCAGAAGGATGAATTATCTCAATACATCTGTTAATGTTTTAAGGACATATAAAGATGTTCCTTCTATCTCTATCTTTCTCCATATGTGTGTGTGTGTGAGTGTGAATGAGTATGGGTGTATGAGTGTGTATGCACACACACATATACATACAGAGATCTTGTTTATGATTGGACCCCAAAAGATTCTGTACCAAAGAATGACTCCTATATTCCTCATAGATGCAAGTTGTAGAATAATTTTCCATTGGATTTGTAGGTTATCACATCACATTGGTTCATAAAAGCTATTTAAGAAAGCCTTTGGGGTTCATAACACGTTAAATTAGTGGGTGAGTAATGAATAGTGTTATTGTAACTAAATTCCTTCCTCTTTAGTTGGCTTAAGAGAATTTCTGTATCAAATAATTATGCTGTCAATTCTACTAAAGTAAAATTCAGCCAAATGTACTATTTTATTATTTCAGCCAAAAGTACTACAGTGGCCATTTTAAAAGTGTAAATTTTAACTAAACTTGTTTTTGACATTTATGATGAGAATTACAAATAAGGTATAAAATTATGTTCTTGGAAATATAATTTTTTTGTATTGATGGGAGAGTAGAATTAACTGTAATGAATGAGGAAGTTAGCAAAATGGCAGTATGCATTTTTCATTTTTTATCATTCTAGTATTTTTTGAAAGCTGGTGGTTACTATTTAATACATATGATCCAAAATGTGTATGAAGGTTTGGAGCTAAGTGGATTGTGGTCACAATAGACTAAGGACTAGTTGTTAAAATGCAACTGCATGTTTCTATATAATATTCTTTAAAAATTCTGCTAGATCTTCATAATCAGAGAGAAAAAAATGTCAGTTCTTTGACATTTTTGCAGCATAAACAAATACCTTTTGCTGATTGCATGTGATACACACTAAAAAGTTTTACTGTTAATATTAAGTCCAACTCTTAAAAAGAGTAGTCACATGGGCTCCTTATTTCTGAATTAGCCTTGAATTAGCTCTTTTAGTGCTTAAAAGTTAGTATTCTTGATAAACTGGGATCAATATTTTTTAACTCTTATATCAAGGAGAAGAAGAAATTCTGATATCAGCAGGCACGAAAATTTATGTTTTAGGTAAAGCAGTATCAAATTATATCTTCTGTGTTGTGTTTATGAAGGACTTGGAAGACGTTGTGCCTTCAAGGAAATTTACTTTTTTTTTTTTTTTTCATTCGTAGCTTCTATTAGGGGAATTCTTGGATCAAGAGTTCTTACACTAAAACATCAACTATCACATGCAATCTTTCAACACATGCATTTCTCCTCTTCAAACTTCTTCCAACAACTATTTTTTGAGACACTTAGGTTGTCACTGGGCAGAGTAGAAACTTATAAACAGCATTTGTTTAGCTTTGGGGTGATGGCTTAGGATCACAATATCTCATTCTCAAAAAGCAAATATCACATACAATCATTTAACATTTCAGAAATCTGTGTAGTCAATTGTGGTTGTCGCAAGGATGGCGGGATCTTCTCAGCAATATAACACCTAAAACAAGACGCGGGACAGTACTGAACACAGAAGAATTGTCCCTTGACTTCAGTCTTTTCACAAATCTTCCTATACATGTAGGTGAAAAATCTGTTTATAACTCTTCAACTCTAAACCCGTTTCACAGATGAAGATAAATAACGTTTTGCACGCTTCTCATACACACCGAATTTTCAAGAAACACATATAATTATGGAACTCTAATAAAAATGTTGTTTTGTTTCATCTAAAGTTCCTTTCTAATTGCATTTTTCTTTCTGGATAAAATAGTCCCAAAGTTCATGTAAGTTGTAAGGAAACTCTATTTGAAATAATGACTCTTCCTATACTACTAAGATTCTGAAGAAACTGATAATGAGTTTCCTGGTTACCGTGAAAATCTAATTTGAATTCTGGTACTGTATGAAAACATTTTCTGTATTTCAAATCTAATCATGTTGGTAGGTAAAGGTGAATGTTCACTTGTGATTTCCTGTCACCCATTTTCTTTTCCATTAGCATGGGAAATATTTTCTTCACTGAAGAGGATTATTTAGGAAAAAATAGATCCTTGACGATAATGAGATTTTTATTCAATTTTTATAATTTCTCCTTTACATGCACCGTCACAATGGGAAAATGCCAAATGCTTGTATTTTCCATTACTTCTATCAAGTTTTACTATTTTGGATATTTAAATAGCATAAACACTTTGTAATGGATGATTACATGGTTTCCCATTCTACAAAAACAAAACAATGAAAATAATGTAATTTGGGATACTCAAACTTCCACAGTTTACTCCTCCTTTAAAACCTCACTGGCTAGAATAAGAAGCAACACAAAATGATTTTCGAACACATGGCGAGAACTTGACCCAAGAGACGAATATACTATATTTTTTCATGCAGTTTCAAGAAGACTATTATCTGAAGAGGTGGCCTTAAAGCAACCTGTGATTTAGGAATTGCTCCAAATGTATTATTCCAAAACAACTGGAATGTCCTTATGAAACACTTGCGCTGACCAGACGTGGCTAGGGTCAGAGTAGTTTCAGATTTTAAATGACCATATGTACCCATCTCTAGCAAATTGCAATAAAATGACACTGAAAGTATACTTGCCTTGAAATAGTTACAGAATCTTCCTGTAAAAGGGTAAAAAGTGAAAAGAACATAACAGAAATAGGAGAGAAGGAGAATTTTGCCTGGGAAAACGGAGAATGAGAGTAATTTAAGCCCCAAGCAGCATAGCCATGTTTTACCATGCTTTACCTTCCCCTGCCTTTCATCTTATTCATGCACGAGAAAGGAATGCAGATTTGATTTCCATACAAACTGCCAAACAGCCACAGTTCTAGAATGTGGAATAGCTTGGAAACTTTCTTCATTGGCCACATCTCCAATCAATGAGGCTGCCCTTAGCGGTTGAGAAGACGGTGTTTAAGAGACCAAGAAACATGGATGAACTGGAAAACATTAGGACATTATGCTTAGTGAAGTAAGCCAAACACAGAAAGACAAATGCCCTGTGATCTCACCTGTTTGTGGAATCTTAAAAAAAAAAATCAAACTCATAGAAGCAGAGAATTGAATGGCAGTTACTGGGCTGGAGCAGGGGAGGAGATGATGGGGAGATATTGGTTAAAGGAAACAAAGTTATCAAGAATATTGGTCAAAGGATACAAAGTTATCAAGGATATTGGTTAAAGGAAACAAAGTTATCAAGGGTATTGATTAAAGGACACAGAGTTATCAAGAGTATTGGTTAAAGGAAACAGAGTTATCAAGTATATTGGTTAAAGAAAACAAAGTTATCAAGGGTGTTGATTAAAGGATACAGAGTTATCAAGGGTATTGGTTAAAGGAAACAGAGTTATCAAAGATATTGATTAAAGGAAACAAAGTTATCAAGTATAATGTACACAGTTAAAGGACACAAAGTTATAAGGATATTGGTTGAATGATACAAAGTTAGATACGGTGAATAATTTCTGGCGATCTATTGTACAGTATGGTGACTATTGTTAATAATAATGTATCATATTCTTGAAAATTACTAGGAGTAGATTTTAAATGTCCCCATCACAAAAAAAGGTAACTCTGTGAGGTGATGGCTATGCTAATTAGCTTGATTTAATAATTTCACAATGTACACACATATCAAAGCACTGTGTTGTACTCCATCATTAAATAAATTTTTCTTCATTTGTCAGTTAAAAATAATATTAAAAAGAAATGTATAATATTAAAAGGCCAACAGCACAACGGCATAAAGAGAAGTCAGAACATTAAATGCGGCCAGGTGTGGTGGCTCACACCTGTAATCCCAGTACTTTGGGAGGCTGAGGTGGGCAGATCACTTGAGGCCACCCTGGGCAACATGGTGAAACCCTATCTCTACTAAGATACAAAAAATGAGTTGGGCATGGCGGCTGGTGTCTGTAGTACTAGCTACTTAGGAGTCTGAGGCAGGAGAATCTCTTGGACCCAGGAGGTGGAGGTTGGAGTGAATCAAGATCGTGCCACTGCACTCCAGCCTGGGCAACATTGAATGCTGTGGAATAGACCATTCAGTAGGGTTGGGGACCAAAAAAAAGTCTAATACTAAAGTAAAAAAGTGAGACATGGGAGATGGCGGAACAGGGAGAAGATATATTGTTAAGTATGAATTATGCAATCATTTTTTCAGAAGGGAGCATGCATAAAGATGAAAGTGAATGGCCCTCAGAGTACAGGGATTTATGAAAAGTAGAATTCACAGTAGATAATATACTTATGTTATTTTTCAAAGTACCCACTCATGGCAACTTGTTTTTACTGTTTATTTTTGTTTGTTTGTTCATTTTCACATAATTACGGCTCTAGAGGAGAGAGAGTAGAAGTCTTGGCTGGAGCAAGTAGTAAAGGTAAGTTTAAAGTCATTTCCTGATTTCAAAGCAAGAAAGGGTCTGTAGAGGGAAGAAGATAGGATTTTGACTCAGGTACATCTGTTGCATTGCTTTGTTGACATAATTCTGCATAAAAGAAAAAAAAGGAAAAAAATAATTACCTACTCATGATTTTTGTAAGAACTAGATGGGTTATATAACAGTCCCTGATATATCACAAGTGTTCAATGTGCTATTATGATTATAATGATGGTTAGACAACTGGCATAGGGGACTCATTCAAAGTTCAATACACATGAGGATCAAAGTGCATGAGAACTTGACTTAGAGGAAATCCACAGTCTTTTAAAGATATCTGTCACTTGGGTACGTCTCCAGGCCCCACTTCCATCACCATTCCTCCCATTAATTAGAAGGTATTGCATTAAAAGGAAAATGTACTGTTCCTTGGTGCAACCCCAAATGAGCTGGGTGTGGTGGTTTAGTCTTCTAAATACTGAGAATAAAGCTGAACAAAAGACAAGAGTATTACCACCACAATAATTGCCTGAACCATTGTCCAGGGACATTCAAGATTATGAAACCCAAACATCAGCACTGAAATCAAAGAGAATTTGAATGATCTCTAGCAGCAGGAAAAGTATGTCTGCTCTCTGCACTAATCCCAAATTCCTACTGCACTTAATAGGTCCCACTTTTAAAGGACACCTGTCAGGACTTGGTCAAATGTATTAAATAGGTAGTTTTCCCCTGACATAATCAGACAACTTACATTGGCAATGCATCCATAACTAATACTTAAACGAGGAACATTGAGAATTAACTGTTGCATTTGACTATAAGAATTCCTGCATGTTGTTTTGGTCAATTCACTTGCTGGACAAACGAAGAAAGTGATTGATTAGTTTGTACAAACCAATACGTGATCTATTGTTGAGAACGAATCACTTTTCTTGAAGCTTACTGACTTCTTGATCTAATTTAGAAATGTTTTATGCTAGTAAGTGGTGAGATGCATACAATAACCTGCAGACTGTGCAGAAAAAGGATGACAGGTCTAATAGAACATGGAAATACTTTGCTCTGTGACCATATGAAAGAGTAGACACTGGATCTATCATGTCTAAGCAAAAAGCCCCAGAGTGCTGAAAAATGACTATGTGATTACAGTGTTTGGAAGTGTGTCAACGATATTAGAGTTGAAAAAGTCTAGAGTAGGGTATTAACCAACATGGTGCCCTGAGTGCCAAATTAATGTTGTTAGTAGCAATGTTTACCAATTATCTACCATGTATTAGAAATTGAATCACTGCAATGGTATGATGCACGGATTAGAGGTTGTGTTGAGAATTGGAAAGAATCTGAAAATTTAGCTCCTAAACACGTGGGGTTTTCACAGAATAATTGTTATTGAGTGCTATTGGAAATTCTTCTAAATTCTCAAGTGTTTACTTCTCAACAATAATTATCCTCTTTTTCCAGTCTGAACTGATTTTTTCTTCAGACAATTTGCCATCCTAAAGCTTACCTTCACTGTTTCCTGAATTGAATCCATTATTTCTTGGAACCTGGGTTGTATTTATTTGATGATTTTGCTTTTTTTCCTGTAGAGTATTCTGTGAAAATCCCACGTGTGTAGGAGCTAAATTTTCAGATTCTTTCCAATTCTAAAAGAAAACTGAGTTATCCAGCAAGACACATGACTAAAGTTGGTATCAGCGCCATTTTGCATTGCCTTCGTCCAAGGCTCTAGCCATCCCACCTCTCTTTTTATTTATCTGCACTCTTCATTTGATTTGTGCCCCCCTTATCTTCTCTCAGATTTACTAAAGGACTAAGAAGATTAAGCATCAATTAATGAAGTAGCTCTATTTGGCTCCTCATAGGTTCCTGGATAATTTTTTTTTTCTTACTTAACAATTTAATACTGTCAAATGTGGCTGGCTCACCCGACACTACTCTAAGTAGAAAATACAGAGCTTCCATCTCTCCTGGAATCAGCATTTTAATTAGCAGGCCCTCTGTGGAGGATTGACAATGCATTTTCTTAATTTTGGGAGGCAGTCAGTGGATAATTCTCCTAGGAAAACTCCCATGCCAGAGGGTCATATTTGGCATGTTTAAGAATACTTTTAGATGCCTCTTTAATTAGCTTCTGAAACCCTTCAATCAAGGTGTCATGGGTAGTTGTATTTCACTTACTTTATAAAAGGAAGAGGTCCACTTAAGATGCAGAAACCCTCTGTGTCTCAAATATAACAGCTGCTTTAACAGAAACTCTTCAATGGGTATTTTCACACAGTTAACATACGTCTAGTTTTCCCACATCAAACACATCCCATTTTGGAGATTCAGCTGCGCGGTACTAGTTTTTTTTTTTTTTTTCCTCTTTTCCTGAATGTTGAATTAACAATTTGAATCACTGCAATTTTAAGACGCAGTGATAATTTTGGGGAAGTATTTACTTTTAAAATCTTATGCTCAGACATCAGGCCTCTGATTTCTGGCCATTGCTTAAGAATATAAATGCACTTATGAGTAAAATATCAAGGAAATATTGGCTTGTTTTTACTTTGAACACAATTACGGTGTTACATTTTATTGAAACCATGACACTTTAATGCCTGTAATCCCAGCACTTTGGGAAGCCAGGGCAGGCAGATCACCTGAGGTCAAAGTTTGAGACCAGCCCGGCCAACATGGTGAAACCCCGTCTCTACTAAAAGTACAAAAATTAGCCGGGCATGGTGGTGGGCACCTGTAGTCCCAGCTACTCGGGAGGCTGAGGCAGGAGAATTGCTTGAATCCAGGAGGGGGAGGTTGCAGTGAGCCGAGATCGCGCCACTGCACTGCAGCCTGGGTGACAGAGCGAGACTCCATCTCAAAAAAAAACAAAAAACCAAACCAAACCAACCAACCAACCAACCAAACAAACAAACAACCTGCCACGAATACATTGTATATATTTATTGGTACATATAATGCAATCATTTCAGTTTGACGTATACTCAGGCATGGAAATTCTGGGTGATATGAATATGAGAAAATGCCAAATTGTTTTTCAAAGTTAGGCACCATAGAAGTCCGTGGAAGTTCCCTTTTCCCATATCCTTGACAGCACTTGGTGCTGTCAAACTATTTCTCTTTAGGGTTGTAGATGTTGTTCCTCATTGATGTTATAAATTGTTTTCTCCCATTTGCTATGAACTGGACTGTCTTTTGATAAGTTCATGGTCATTCTAGTGTTCCCTTTTATAAAGTTCCTGATTATTTCGAATTTTTTTGATCAGTGCGTCTTTCTTCTTCTCGCTTTGAAGACAGTCTTCATAAGCCATCTGTTCGGTGTATATGTACCAAAAGGCTTATCTCACTACATGGTTATGTTTCCCTCTCTTTACAATCACATTTGGCAAAGACAAGTCTGAAATGTGATACCCTCAAATTTATCAATGCTTTTCTAATATTTCACACTTTTGTGTCCCGCCTAAATATCTCATTTTACTCTGAATTTCTAAAAGTATTCTGTAAAGCTAGGAGTAGTGGTACACACCTGTAATCCCAGCTGCTTAGGAGGCTGAGAAGGGAGGATCACTTGAGCCCAAGAGTTCAAGCCCCGCCTGGGTAATACAGCAAGACCCTATCTCTGAATTTTAAAAAATTCTATTTTATTTTATAAATGACCACTGTCCAACAGAACTTTCTAAAATGATGAAAATGTCCTAATCTTCGTTATGAATACAGTAGTCTTTACTACATAAGGCTATAAGAACTTCAGTGGGGCTAGTGAAAATGAGAATGCAACTTTCTTTTGCTAATTTTGTTTAATGTTGGTTAATTTACATTTGAATTGCCATACAAGGTGAGTGGGTATCCTATTGCATCATAAAGTTCTAGATGCTTTATAGTTTTGCATTTCACGTTTTGATTTCCTGGGAATTGATTTTCTCTGTGATAGGAGCCTATTTTCTCCCCCATCTTCCCCCTCTAGCTTTTGTAACCTGATCTTCTTTTTCATAATCGTAGTATTGGTACCCAATTAAGCAAGTCACATTTATTGGATAAAGAAAGGTGTACACACACTATTGCTTCTCTTTCTCTGCCTCACTCTGACAAATACGTCTTAAAAGGAATTAATGTTTACTGATAAATGTGAAAGGAAAATAAATCTTGGGGTCACGAAATCACTAAGCTAAAGGGAAAAGTCAAGCTAGGAACTGCTTAGGGCCAACCTGCTTCCCATTCTATTCAAACTCACCCCTCTGCTCACTGAGATAAATATATATCTGACTGCCTCCTTTGGAAAGGCCAATCAGAAACTCAAAAGAATGCAAACGCCGTTTGTCTCTCACCCACCTGTAACCTGGAAACCCCCTCTCTGCTTGAGTTGTCCCGCCTTTCTGGACAGAACCAATGTACATCTTACATATATTGATTGATGTCTCATCTCTCCCTAAAATATATAAAACAAAATGCGCTCTGACCACCTTTGGCACATGTCGTCAGGACTTTCTGAGGTTGCGTCAGTGGTGTGCATCCTTAAGTTTGGCAAAGTCAACTTTCTAAATTAACTGAGACCTACCAACTCAGATATTTGGGGTTCACATAAGTAACTGAAGTGATCACAATTACCACCTGAACCAGGCTCTAAATTAGTTAGAAAAGTGGTCACCGTAGTAAATTGTTAACATTTTCACGTTTTCTTCTTTGATATTTTAATCTAAAAAAAAGTTTAAGACATGATGTTTAAATTCATCTTCGGTATCATTAATCTTGTTATTAAATTCCCTTTCATTTGCTTACTTGAGCTTTTCCAATTTGATCACATACTTGTGGTTTTTGAACAAGCCCACACCTGTTCCTACTCACAGAATCCCTATTATATCTGAATTTCATCACTGTTTTATCAGTTGACAAACTGGACCTCACCAAAGGTCTGGCACTAGTATTAATACATGTGCCAAGATTCCACTTGCCGTCAAAATGTGAATTAAGCGATCTTGAAATAAATACCTTTATAGATTAAATGCCTTCATGTATTATTGCTGTCCTCACCATGGGGAACCTTCTGAGCGGATGTGGCATCTCAGAGGGAAAGATTCTCTTTTACTTTAGTGGTGGCGTGAATTATTAAATGTGCCAACAGCAGCATGTATTTAAAATTATTTCTACTGGTTTGAAATATTTCATCAATTACGGAATAAATGATATTGAGCAGGTAAAGTGCTACAGTGTCTTCTTATTGCTTCAGGTGACTGATATTGATCATGTGTCATCTTAAGCACAGCCTTGCTATGGAGCAATGAGTATAACATAATATTCATAATAACATAACATTCAGCACAAGTCAAGGCTGTTTTTCATGCAGGCATGAAAAACTGAACTCAAACTAGTGAACAGAAAGTAAAAAAAAAAAAGAGAGAGAGTATTGACTTGTATATGGGAAATTCTAGGAATGATGCTGTCCGTCTAATAAAATATGCCAGAGTCTTCAAATTGGTATTTACTTTTTCTTGTATCAGCTTCAAACATAGCCAGGTTTTTCCCTTGGAGATGGGGACAAGTTGTTCACCAGGAGCTTAGGAAAAGTAAACCTGGTGGAAAAGATTTTCTTCCTTAAGCATCTCGGCAAAATTTTGGGATTCACTCTCTTGGATCAACTTGGATCACTCCTATGGACAGAGCTTGTTATTGATTAAATGGGATGTGGTGCTTCGGTTGAATTAGCCCTGGGTTATGTACATTCCCAGGGTCTCTGAAGTAGGGTCAGCTCCACTCAAAGCCCTGAAACTGGGAGTGAAGACAAAGTGGGTAAATATGTAATGAAATACATATGAATATTAACTTTATTTAAAGTATTCACATATGTGAAATGATATATGAAATATATAATATATGTAAAACCTAGTCATATTGACACTGTTATACCTAAAACAAGACATTGAAGAATAGACTATTAGCAGTATTTATGGGGCCCTTCCTATGAAGGCCTCCTGATGAAAGTGAGAAAAGTTTGTCCATTGGTCCTTTTCTCTTGGTTAGGATTGCTGGATTTATGGGTGTATCTTCAAAAATTATACCTGTAATTTGGCTTTGGATTTGAATTTTATGTAAACTTACCTTACTAGATAGAAACGCTATATTAGTCCATTCTCACATTGCTATAAAGAAATACCTGAGACTGGGTAATGTATGAGAAAAAAAGGTTTAATTGGCTTATGTTTCTGCAGGCTGTACAAGAAGCATGGCAGCATCTGCTTCTGGGGAGGCCTCAAGGAGCTTTTACTCATGGCAGAAGTAAAGCGAGAGCAGGTGTCTCACACAGCAGGAGCAGGACTAAGAGAGACAGAGAGGGAGAAGGAGCTACACACTTTTAAACTACAAGACCTCATGAGAACTCTACCATGAGAACAACACCAAAGGGATGGTGCTAAACCATTCTCGAAGGATCCACCCCCATGATCCAATCACCTTCCACCAGGCCCCACCTACAACTTTGGGGATTACAGTTGAACATGAGATTTGGGTGAGGACACAGATCCAAACTATGTCAAATGTATACCAATTTCATTTATTTTACTCAATGTTATGCTTATAACTCCAATTTCATATAATAGCCGATGTGATAATTACCAAAATATAATATTTCCTCATATGAATAGAACACATTTATGAGTTCTCTAGTATTTCCACAGCTATGTCATTTTTATTTTTCTTCCCTAAAATAATAAAAGCTGATGCTGGTTTGAGGATGCTTGTCCATGTCTCTCACTGCATTTCAATAAAAGGTAGTCAGGATTGCATACTCAGGAGTGGAAGTGTTCAGTCACAAGATACATATTTAAATCACCTCAATATATCCCCAAAGTGTTTTGTTCCTTCTGCCCCATGCTCTCATGTTCTCACAAACATCTGTTTCTGACGGACAGTTTAATTTTTGTCCAACCTGTCAGTGAAAATGGATATCTTTCTGTAGATTTTTATTTTCACTTTTTCCTAATCCTGCTGAAGATGACAATCCTTCCATTCTGACCAAGTATGGCTTCTTTTCTGTGAAATGTCTACTATTGCCTTAAAATGTATTTCTGATTTTTTCTTCTATGTTTGCAAATTTGATTTGCTTGATCCCTTTGTGTTATACAGAATAACCTGTTTTTCTTTATTAAACATTGAAAATTCTACATATAGATTGGGATTTTTAAAGACAATTTTTATAGCATCTATTCATCAGTCACTTTTTTCAATGAGCTTTTATGTCTTTCAAAACATCTTCTGCTACTATAATATAATGCACAGGGCCTTTTTTATCCATTCCAGTAAGTATTTCTTTCTTTTTTTTTTTTTTTTTTTTTTGATAGAGTCTTGCTCTGTGGCCCAGGATGGAGTGCAGTGGCACAATCTTGGCTCACTGCAACCTCTGCCTCATGGGTTCAAGCAATTCTCGTGCCTCAGCTTCCCAAGTAGCTGGGACTATAGGCTCCCACCACCATGCCTGGCTAATTTTTGTATTCTTAGTAGAGGCGGGTTTTCACCGTATTGACCAGGTTGGTCTCGAACTCCTGACCTTAAGTGATCCAACCACCTCGGCCTCCCAAAATGCTGGGATTACAGGCCCATTCCACTAAGTCTTATTTCCCACAATAACAAAGGCTCTCGAGTCACTCCTCTGTTTGTATCAGGAATATGCTAGACACCTTCCTCTGTTATTGCATAATATAAATAAAAATAGTATTTCGATGTCTAAAATTATGCTATTTTTACGTTCTTTCACTTTGAAACTTAAGGCAACAATATTTTGCAAGCATTACTTATAAAATGCAAATAATTCTGAAAAACGATTGTGATTTGGCTAAAATGGGAATGTTAGTTAATTAGTACTGACAGTGCTTTTTATTTTTTAGTAAAAATATTTATCTTGGTAATCAATAAAGAAACTTTCTTTGCTATGGTTCAATGGAAAACAATTCACCTACTAGTTTAAAATAAAAATACATCAGGCAGGTTGATGTAGAATATATAGAGGATATTGTTACTCTAGATGTACTAATGCCTAGTTACTTATGTGTATAGTTTTGTTTATTTACATGCATAGTTTTGTTAAATGTTTTACAACACAATTATATATTTAATGTGTGCATATTTAAGTGTAAGTATACATATCTGTTTATCGTCTGTTATCTATCATCTACATCCATTTATCTATTATCTACATATCTACCTATAACCTATATATTATCTATCATCTATTATTTATCCATTGTCTATCATATATCTATCTATATCTATCATCTATCAAAAAATAGAAAAATACACAATAGTATTAGCTATTGTTGTCTCTAGTGAAGTAATATTTCTTTTCTCCAATTTTCTGAATTTCTGAAATGAACTTATCCAGCTTTGAATGAATAAAGTTCTAATTTCAAGTATAAGTATTTACTTGCATATGAATAGTATGAGATCGGATTTGTAGACGATCTCTGTGAAAACTGTCCTGTGAAGACTGATTCTATCTTTTCCGTAACATCAGTGGAAATAAACTCTTTTCTTGTGTGTTCATAGGAAGGCTGGTAGATCAGCTGATACTGAGGAAGAGATTTCCAATATGGGTGGGAGAAGAAAATCAAGCCCTATGGAGAACTCTCCAATATGCATCTTGGCTTCTATATAAAAAAAACGCTTATGTAAAAAATGCTAAGTATAAATGCTGGCAAATAAGTTTCATACCAAAGAAGTCAGAGAAAAGGTTATCAGTTTCTACAAAGTAATACAGTTATCAGTCCAAGAAAGAAGAAAGAGGAAATGAAAAAGACATTTCAAAACAAGGTGTCAACTCTAAGAGTTTATGCTTTTCTTCTACTTGTATAGTATAAAATATTTTTCCATATTTAAGCCATAACTGATTTTAAAACATTTTCACCTTTCTAGAATTTCCATTAAATTTCTAAACTTTCCATCAGTAAAATTAAAACTTGACAGATATTGCTAACAATAATATTAAGAATACAAACTAGTACAAGTCATTATTATTTTTCCTTAAAGGTTTTGCCAATGAATGTGCTCACTGTTACGTACACTCACACATCCACACAAAAACACACGCCATCATTTCCACCATCAATGAAAATAAATATTAAAAATATATTTTACATATATACCAAATTTTTCTTAAGATATAGTCAATTTTCAGGTTGTAAAATGTTAGTTTGCATTAAAACCAGGTAGACTATGTCACAAATTAAAAACAGATGGCATTTGCTTGTACTATAAATATTTAAAATTCTAACAATGAGTATACGTGTATTTAATGTCTTGGAGGGAGCATTCATTTGACATAGTTAACAAACATTTTGGATTTCTGGGAGACAGTTGCTTGCAGGAAACAACTAAGTCATTGTTTGGGCATAATTAAAAGACACTTTAGCAAGTTTATCAATATGGGATTGGGCAGCTCCATTTGAGGTGATGAATTACTTTCCATTATATTCTTGTAGTCCCTTTAGCAGAATGAGTAAAGATTACATAGAATTTTGTCCTTCTGAAATTCTTCTCCTGCAACAAGGAAAAGGGTGAACTACTTTATATCAGGTACATTAGGTGATAAAGTTTATTCTGCAATAAAGATTTTGTCTAGTTTTATCTTGATCATGGGAAAAGCAGATTACTTAACATTTGTCAGATCTGATTCTCATGATTAGAGCAAGATTTCCTATGAGAATATTAAGAAATATAGAAAATTAAACCAAGTATTTTGTAATTTTCTCTTTAAATTTTTTAAGATTTTAGAATTTGGAATTCCAAATTTAGAATTTAGACTTTTAAAGTTTATTGATAATCTCTTCTCTATCAACTTTCTCTGAGCTTCTTAAATGATGAGTCTTCTCTCTCTCTCTCTCTTTTTTTTCTTTTTTTTGAGATGGAGTCTCGTTCTGTTGCCCAGGCTGGAGTGCAATGGCACTATCTCAGCTCACTGCAACCTCTGCCTCCTGGGTTCAAGCAATTCTCCTGCCTCAGCCTCCTGAGTAGCTGGGATTACAAGTCTGTGCCACCACACCCAGTTAATTTTTGTATTTTTAGTAGAGATGGGTTTCATCATATTGGCCAGGCTAGTCTGGAACTCCTGACCTCAGGAGATCCGCCCGCCTCAGCCTCCAAAAGTGCTGGTATTACAGATGTGAGCAACTGCACACGGCCTTTCTTTTTAAACTCTAATTTCAAATGTTTCTTAGAAAACTAGTTCACTTGATAAAATATGTATTTCTCTGGAGCAACATTTCTCTACCTCAGCACTACTGACATTTGGACTGGTAACTCTCTTTTGTGGAGGGCTGTACTGTGCATTGTAGAGTGTACAACAGCACCCCTGGTCTCTACTCATCGATAGCAATCCTGATCAAGCTGTGATGATCTAAATAAAACATCTCTGTGCATTGCCAATTGACTCCTGGGGGGCAAAATCATCTCCAGCTGATATTCATTTGTCTAAGCTCTACCAGAAGGTTATGCTAACTGTAAAATCACACAATTATAAATTTGTACAGGGAACTTTATTTTTATTTTATTTATTTATTTTGTTTTTTGAGATGGAGTCTTGCTCTGTCACCTAGGCTGGAGTGCAGTGGCGTGATCTCAGCTCACTGCAACCTCTGCCTCCCAGGTTTAAGTGATTCTCTTGCCTCAGCCTCCCAAGTAACTGGGACTACAGGTCCACACCACCATGCCCTGCTAATTTTTGTATTTTTAGTAGAGATGGAGTTTTGCCACGCTGGCCAGGCTGGTCTTGAACTCCTGACCTCAGGTGATCCAGCCACCCCAGTCTCCCAAATTGCTGGGATTACAGAGGTGAGCCACCGTGCCCGGCCAGACTTTGTTTTTTATAGAGTTCAAGCCTGTAAGGTGGTCGTGCTGAGGGGCTGGGAAGCATAGCCTCTAGTGCTACACCACCTCGCCTTTTTCCAGCAGCCACCCCTATTGTGTGTGCATCAACAAGAAGGCTCAAGCTACCTTCCCTGAAGTCATCTTGGTCCATGGGAAAATTTTATAACCTTATTAAAACAACCGGACCGCCCCTCTTACTAGCTTTCTCAATTCTATCTTTTATTCAACTAGGACAGTGGACAGGTGGCTGCTGAACCAGGCATTGGAATGAGATGGGTTGTTCCTTTTTCATAGGCACCCACAGTTCTAACAGGAGGAAACTCTTTTTATCTTCCGCTCTATTAGTTGTGTTTAAAGGAGAAGACGCTATCCAATTTCGCTTTTCATTTCATAGTCACATTACTATGAGACCCTCCATCTTTCTTAATTCTATTATCCCACATTCTTGGGGGCAAAGCTATATTGGCAGGTCTCCTTCTCTATTCTGTGTTGAGTAATATAAAATTTATTATCTTTGTACAAGGCATTAATAATTCATGCCTCTTGTTTTAAGTGGCAGCCAATGCCCTGCTGCAGTAGTACATTTATTTCGTTGTGAAAATGAAATGAAAATAGCACTGCAAAGCCCTAGGGAGTCTATCAAAAAGTCAAGAACAAGTGAAGGATAAGATAAATTACATGATGCTTTAGTCCAGCAACTAAAATTGGAATAAATTTGACACAAACTTAAAGTACATCACCAAACTTCTAGTGTTATCAGAATTGTTGTTATTTTATTTAATCAGCAGAGAGAAAGGGTGAAACAGAAGTTCAGGAATAAAATTAAGGCCGAAGAGGTGCTTAATGCAATTAATTACTCAATAAGAAAAACAAAAGTTTGCTGGAAACAAAGTTTGTGGTTGCTCAACAACTGTGTCAGAAAATCGTGTTCTGTTTGATCTGAGAATAACTTTGAGGTCAATCATTTTTGTGATTAATCCCAACTCTCGAGTCCATGTCCCTGTGAATTTGCACACATATTCGTGCAACTATACTTTAGAGTTTATACCCCAGCTCTGTGGATGGATTTGCAAGGTCTCTTCCCACTCCCTGTAAGTGTATACCCTTTTCAACTTCCTCATCTAAAATAATGTCATGAATAAGTTATGGGGAGGCTGAGCTGTTACTCTCTAGGGAGCATCTCCTATTCGTCCCAAGTTAGATAAGATTCCAGATTCCCTTAGAGCATCGTTTGCTCACTCTGCTTATAGTCCCTGTCTGGCGTGTTTTGAGCGTCTTAGTACTTGTCTGCTGCCTATCCAGGATGAGAGCTCCTGGAATTTCAGGTCGACATTTAACTAACACTGAAACATGAAAAGCCCATCTCAGTGTCTGGTTGGAAGAAAATATATATATATTTCCCAAAGGATTAAGTCAATAAATACATGATTATTACCTTTCATTTTTACCTAGGGGTATTTGTTTTAGTCTTACTCTAGAATCCAAAGACCTCTCCTACAGAACAGCTATTGCTCCATTATAAATGAGTGAATGAGCTCATCCTCACCTATAAATTGTTCTCACCAAGAACCTTTGAGACTCTACAGGACCTATTAGAGAACTAGCTTCAATGCAAGAGATTATTAATGCTCACAAATTCATAAAAATGAATAACCTAGATATGTTGCGTGACTGAAAAGGGTTGCCTCATCAGCACCTGGCAGAGTAGCCAGTTATGATGCAAAATTAATGCAAGCTAGAAGAACATGTGTCTAATAGATGCCTTACATTTGTAATGCATTTTTAGTGCATTACAAAATTTGTGTATCTTTATAATAATCTACATTACTCATTTTTTTCACCACAAACTGCGTATCAGTCAATATGGACATCTATATGTATTTTGAACTGATACTCCCCCTAGATCAGGCACAGTATTGGAAGTAGGCATAGAGACGTAAAGAAGAACAATATGGTTAATGCCGTGATAAGGTGAAAAATTCAATCAATAAACAATATATTTAGAGATTGCTATAAGAATTTACTATAAAGTTAATAATGGTGGTTCTGGTGATTCTAATGATGGTAACGACATTACAGGTAGTAATAATGGTGACTCTGGCATATGTGATGATGATGGTGGTGGTGGTTATGATGATGATGAAGGTGACAATGTGATGATAATGATAATAATGATGGTGATGATGGTAATCATGATGGTAATGATGGTGATGATGGTGTTTGTGATGATCATGATGGTAGAGACGGTGATGGTGATGATAATGATGGCGGTGGTAATGATGGTGGTTATGATGGTGATGTGATGATGGTGACGGTGATGATGATGATGATGGTGTGGTAGTATTGATGATTATAATGGCGATGATGATGATACTGATGCTGTTCATGATGATGATACAGCCATACAGTGTTTAAAGGTCATTTTTAATAAGAGCTCACTACTTGATTTAATGTATTTCATACATATAAAACATGCATGGTCAGACCCAATCCCTAAGTAAATGTAATTTTTCAATGCGTGTGAGACAGTGCAGTCCACTTTGCTTTTCCTTGTGTTCCAAGAAATGTAAAAAAGGGGTGTGGTGGCAGCCACCTGTAATCCCAGCTACTTGGGAGGCTGAGGCAGGAGAATCGCCTGAACCTGGGAAGGGGAGGTTGCAGTGAGCTGAGATCGCACCATTGCACTCCAGCCTGGGCAACACGAGCAAAACTCCATCTCAAAAAAAAAGAAAGAAAGAAAGAAAGAAAGAAAGAAATGTAAAAAAGAAGAAGACCCCAAGCCTACCCGTCTCTCAAACGTTACAGTACCTGCTTAAACATGAAATTGACATATCAGTAGTTCTTTCATTTATTTGTAGTTAATAACACATCAGCATACTGTTTTTTTCTCACTTTAGTGCATAGAAATGTTACTAAGAATTGGTTTATCAAAACATATCCATTTAGCTTGTAAATAGTTCCTTCATTCCATAAAATATTTTTTGAAAGGTAAACATTTCCTGATTAGCATACAAAGTGGTTATTAACAGATGAAGAGATTATTAAGTATAACTTCGTGAATTATATATCAAATTTGAAGAACGTGAAAAAAAACTTCAATTAAGGCCAATCATGAAAAACTTTTATTTTTTGAAATACTGAATTATTAAGCACATATATACAGATCTATTAAACTTATATGTATTTTCGTGCTCAGAAGTATCAAAATTTATCCAAATTCCTTTCAACTGGGGCTCTAAAAAAGACAACAGTAAAATTTGTTCTTCACAGAAGAGACATGACGATCTAGTGGATGCACATATTGAAGTAGAGATATTAAAATATTCTGGATGAAGCACTATAATTTATCCTTGCTTCATTTAGTTTCCCTGTCAAATTTTCACCTATTATAAGATGTATCTAAATTATTCTTGCATAAGGCTTTTTTTGACCACCCATACCCTTGTGCAGTTGGTTGGAGCTTTTCTAATTTATTGTGAAATTTGACTTCCTTTCTGCTTAGTTCTCAGAAAGATGAGAAGATTATTGAAAATAGAAGTTTACCTGCCAAACAGTTGACTAAATATAAGGCAGGCAGTTAACTTTGCATCTTTTAAGCCAGTATGCTTTTCTGGCTGAGTCAATATTCATAGCGAAGAAATTGGCAAGTGAAAATCAGCATGAATAGCTATTAGCTCCAAGGAAATTACCTCCCAATAGATTTTTGCTATCTAGAGGAGCATTATATGTAAATAGTCAATATAAATAAAATAGATGTTAGAAAGAAGAGAAATGGGCACAGTGCTGATTAAAAAGAGGGACCTCAGTGATAATACTATGCTAGTTAAAAAATAAATAAACTTTATAATTCAGGAAAGCACAGACCACTAAAGTCACGTCATGCCAGCCCACTCACTGTCCAAACAATTGGTATTTTCTGATGGTAAAACTGAATGATGACTTTAGGATATCTGTATGTTAATGTTCTGATATTATTTTCCAATCAATATTTTTAGTATTTCCAAAATTATTATTTAAATTTATAATCAAGTGTCTATAACCAAATATTTTCATACTTACAAAATTATAATTTTAAAATTATAATTAAAATATTATACAATAAAAAGCCAAAATGAAACTTAGGGAGGCTAGGCAACCAAAGTGCACATTGCATACAAGTATTCTAGATGCATCTGATAGTAAGAAATTAGTTGGCATGGCAGACAGAGAGAGAATCCAGATGTTTTCCTTCCAAAGTCAGTATCATTTCTATACACATTTTACCTAAATTGAGGAATTATAGCATATGCCTGTCCCTAACCAGAGGGGTGTCCCCCGATACTATTCTCAATCCTTAGAAACAGTATTTAGGATTAGGCAGAGCCAGGTTCTGTGGAATGATTATGTGTGACTGGACAGAAAATAACACATAATTATGTGTAGATATAGCAATAAATGGAATAAACAGCCAAATTAAAACAAAGTGCAGCTTGTTGTCTTGTTAAATTATTATATTCTGATGTAAATTAATCACTCTGTTTTCATGTGTAATCAGTGGCATAATGGTGTAGCCAATAATGATGACATTATAGAGTGTGTAACGTGGGTCAGGTGCTGTGCTAGCCACATCAGGAGTGCATTCCCTTTCTCCCTTCTTCATTCTCACAATTCTGTAACACAGTTCCTATTACTATTCCTCTGAACAATAAGCACTGGGTTGAAAACGGTGAAGGCCGTGTGTGGTGGCTCACACCTGTAATGCAAGCACTTTGGGAGGCCGAGGCAGGAGGATTGGTTGAGCTCAGGACTTTGAGACCAGCCTGGGCAATACAGTGAGACCTCATCTCAACAGAAAATAAGCAAAAAATTAGTTCGGGGCAGTGGCACACACCTGTGGTCCCAGCTATTTGAGAGGCTGAGGCAAGAGGATCACTCGAGCCCAGGAGGTTGAGGCTGCAGTGAGCGCCAGATTGTGCCACTGCACTGCATCCTGGGTATCAAAGTGAGATCCTGTCTCAAAACAAACAACACACAAGAAATATATATATATATAAATAAAATAAAACGATGACATTCCTAAGCATAACTGTGGAGGAGAAAAAAAAACTTTGCTTTCTCCTATACCCTTCTATGTTCTTTGGCTGGTTTACACATTAAGTTAAAATAAGACAGATTAACAGGAGAAAAACAACTTTAATTACCTTCCTATGCACAGGAGTTCCACAAAAACACGAAACTCAAGAATCAACCAGACCTATGAAGTTTACATAGCATCCTGGGCTACAGAAAGAAATAGGGGCCTGTGACTTCTGGCAGGTGATGGAGACAAGTTACTGGAGGGTGAGGGAAGAGCTGTGTGGTGAGTAAAGGTTGGCTTGTTATGCAGATAAAATTCTCTCTGGAGATCAATGTCTTCTCGGAGCAACACTATTCCTGGATCAGATATCTTTATTCCTGAAAATTTGTTTTGTAAATGTAATTTGCTTTACAAAACAGCAACTTTTGAGAGCTACTCCTGTATCTGCAGTCTCTCAAAGCAATCAGCTCCAAATAGTCAATATGCCGGATAGGTATGTTTTGGTCTCCTGTAATCATATTCTGGGGTGATACGTCCCGAGCCCCAACAGGACTCAGCAAGTAAATGCCATTATTCGAATCCTGGGATTGTTACTTTGTATTTCACTCATTCATGCTATTTGAATATGAATTCTTAAATGCAATCAAAGGTACAACATTCAAAAGTACCAAAAAACTAAATCTAGACTTTAGCAACAATATTGTACATTTTTGGAAAAGTTTTCTAGAGATTACATGTTACATGCTACATATACAACATAATGCATGGGGTATGCACATACATATGTTTTTATCAGTCTGTCTATAATATTTTATCAGTCTGTCTATAATATTTATCTATCATCTAACTAGCTAGCTAGCTGCCTATTTCCATCACCTATCCATTTCTTCATTTATCTATCTAGAACCCATCCATTTATCTATCTATTCATTCATCTGTCTGTTTAACCATCTATCCATCTAGTTATCTATTATCCACCCATCCATCCATCTATGATCCATCTATCCATCCATCTGCCAATCCTTTTATCTATCTATCTATATCTATCTATCTAACATAGCTACCTATGTGAAACTCACCTTTTAGTTAATAATAAATTTTGAAATAAATTCTCTTCAATACATATAGACCTGCCTCACTGTTTTTAAATTTGGGCAATTCTTTATTTAAAGTCAACAAAATGAAAACCTAGGTATTAGAATTGCGTAGATCAGTAAACTTTCATAAAATCTATACACCCACCAGCCAAATGAAGATTACCATCCTCATGACCCTGTTTCATGTGCTGCCACTCCTGTACCACCCCTCTGCCGAGGTGGTCATTATCCTGATTTCTAAGATCGTAGTTGGTTTTGCTTATCTAGAACTTCATATGAAAGGAATTGTAGTTAAGCAACATTGTCTCTGGCTTCATTTGCTAAATATTGGTCTTATGTGATACATCTCTCTTTTTTTAAATTTATTTTTGAGACAGAGTCTTGCTCTGTCTCCCAGGCTGGAGTGCCGTGGTGCGATCTCAGCTCGCTGCCACCTCCGCCTCCCAGGTTCAAGAGATTCTCCTACATCACAGCCTCCTGAGTAGCTTGGGTTACAGGCATGCACCACCACCTGCAGCTGATTTCTGTATTTTTAGTAGAGATGGGGTTTTGCTATGTTGGCCAGGCTGATCTCAAACTCCTGACCTCAAATGACCTGCCTGCCTCAACCTCCTAAAGTGTTGGGATTACAGGCATGAGCCACCGCACCCAGCTAATCCCTTTGGTTTTAAGAAAGCTGCACAATCTATACTTGGGAATAGCAGCTGATTGGATGAATATACCTCAACATGTATTTCTAGCTTATTGTTACTAGACATTCACAATACTTCAGTTTTGTAGCTATTATGAATACTTGCTCTTATTCACTTCTTAATGCCTGTGGAATTTGTTGTAATGCAACTTTTGTTGCTGTCGTTGCACATTTCTTGTATCAGTAACTCATGCTTTTCTCTATCGTGTTTTTATTTTCATTTTTTTAATCAAGTCATTTCTATTCAAAACAGCATATTTTACTGTTAGTATTCTCAATTAATTTAATTTTAATTTCTCAATGAATATAAACACCTTAGTATTTTCCTAAGAGTTCTCACCCAGGGCAGATTTTAAGAATTTTCTTTAACAGTTCCTATGTGATGTATGTATTAGCTTCCTATTGCTGCTGTAACAAACTACCAAAAGATTTGGTGGCTTAAAACAATGCAAATATATTATCTTACAGTTTGGGAGATCAAAAGTCCAAAATGCATCTCACTGGGCCACAGTCAAGGTGTTGGCAGGGATGTCTCATACTGGAGACTCCATGAAAGTGTTCATGTCCTTATCTTTTGCAGCTTCTGTTGTCTGCCTGTACTTCTGGCTCTTGGCCCCCTTTCTGACATCACTCTGAGGTCTCCTAGTGACATCACATCTGCCTCTGTAATTCTCTCTGCCTCTCTCTCTTCCTCACAAAGACCCTTGAGATGACATTGGGCCCACCAAGATAATCCAGAATCATATCCTCATCTCAAGATCCTTAACTTATTTGCATATGCAAATCCCCTTTTGCCATGTTAGGTAACATAGTCATAGGTTCCAGGAATTCAGATGGTGTGTTAGTCTGTTCTCACACTGCTATGAAGAAATACCCGAGACTGGGTAATTTATAAAGAAAAGAGGTTTAATTGACTCATAGTTCCACATGGCTGGGGAGGCCTCAGGAAACTTACATTCATGGCAGAAGGTACCTCTTCACAGGGCAGCAGGGGAGAGACAGTGCAAGCACGGGAAATGCCAGATGCTTATAAAACCATCAAATCTCTTGACACTCACTCATCGTCACAAGAACAACATGCAGGAAACTGCCCCCATGATCCAATCACTTCCCATCGAGTCCCTCCCACAACATATGGGGATTATGGGAACTACAATTCAAGATGAGATTTGGGTAGGGACACAGACAAACCCTATCAGATGTGGACATTTTTGGTTTTGCTTTGTTTTGTTTTGTTTTGGTAGGAGGCAGTATTCTGCCTACCACAATGTGCACGAATGTTTTGTTGTATTTATCTAATTTTTGGGTTTTTATAACTTCTTGAATCTATTTCTGGATGTCTTCCCACAATTTGGATAATTCTGGTCAATATATTCTCTAATGTTCATTTATCATCTACCTATTTCTCTGTCCTGAACTACAAGACATAAGTATAACAAATATGTTTACCACATCATGTATATAAATATATAATATATAAACATATATAATATATAAATATATAATATATAAACATAGATATTATATGTAAGTATATATAATATATAAACATATATACATATATATATATATTTTTTAAGACAGGGTCTCACTCTGTCACCCAGGCTGGAGTGCAGTTGTGTAATTACAGTTCACTGAAGCCTCGACCTCCCCAGCTCAAAGGATCTCCCACTTCAGCCTCCCAAGTAGCTGGGACTACAATTATGCCTAACTATGCCCAGCTAATTTTTGTATTTTTTGTAGAGATGGGGTTTCACCATGTTGTCCAGTCTGGTCTCAAACTCCTGGGCTCAAGCAATCCACCTGCTTCTGCCTCCCAAAGTGTGGCGATTACAGGTGTGAGCCACCATGCCCAGCCTCATATATGTTATTTTAGTTGCAGCTATGTATTCCCTCTATACTCCTATCTTCATATTTTACCCACATTCCCATTCATGACTCCTTAATTTTAATAAAATCAACTTGTTTCTTAAATTATCTTTTGCTTCCTAGTTTCAGTAGTTGTGTTTTTCACATCTAGTACTGTGAATTGAATCCTTGTTATAGATTCCGATGATCTAGAAGCAATCTTCCTGTGTCATGGATTTCCTGGAATAAATTAGTAAAAACATTTGAAAGTCTCTTTTAAGAACTTAACTATCTATTGGTCTATTTTTATTTACTATTATTTATCTTATATTTCAACCACGTGTTCATGCTTTCTTGTACATTTGGTAGTTTCTAAATAAATTCTGCACACACTGTATGAAAAAATCGTATCTATATTACATAGTATATTGATGTTAATATTTATTACAAACATATATGTGGGTGTATACTTGTGTGATTTATATCTATCTACCCACCTAGTTCTCTGACACCTCTCAGAGAGACAGATAGATAGATAGATAGATAGATAGATAGATAGATAGATAGATAGATAGACAGATAAAATTAGGGATAGATATATAGTTATGGATGAAATTCTGAAGTAATTCCTCTGTAGAATTTTTTTTTCTGTCAGTCAACTAGAGTAGGGGAACTAGAGTAGGGGAAGATCACCTTAATCCTGTCTGAACTTAAATTGTTTCAAAGTTGTTTTTAAGTCATTTTAGATTTGCTTTACTCATACAAGATAACCCTACCTGTGTCCTAACTGGAATTTTATTTCAAGGAGGAAGGCTGATCATTATTTTTGCTGGTATCTGAACCCCAGTTTTGTCTTCCTAGGCCCCTGACTTCCCAAATTTCTTCTTATGTTTTACCCTTTTTGCTACCAGTTCTCCGACATGACTGGCTTATGTCATCAATTACCACAAACGGAACAGATTCAGAGAATATTGAGCTGATCTCAATATGCATTTTTTATGGATTGTACGGCTTACTCTACACATCAACCTCATTAAGATTTTGAAAAATTTCTTCTTACAATTTAATGTGTAGGAACGTGAAACACTGATACTCTAATACTTCCCTAATACAATAGGGCAACGGATGTGAGATCCAAAATTGTCACTGAGGCCTTCAGATTCTATACCTTTCCATATTAACTCCAGCAATTCTATTAACATGGGCATTATGAAAGAACAGCGCCATACCTGTAAACAGAGAACATCCTAGTCTCTTTCAAGTTAACCTTGTCTCTTTGAAAAGAGTCCTCAGTGTTTCTTGGATTTTGCCAAATACCCCCACTCTGAGGTAAGAAGACAGGCAGAATATCTCCGCTTTAAGGTGGGGGAGGAGACCTCAAATCGATAGGTCGTTTCCTGTGATGCTATCTGGAACTACATTACTAAGGTGCACTGCTGAGTGGCACCTGTGGATGAATTTCTAGGCTTGTAAAATAGGTTCCATGTTCCCTCTGCTCAGAAGATGGTGAGGTATCCAAATGCTTGATCTTTGACCTCTTCCAGCTTTGTTTTTTGATTGTTAAACATGTTTTGAAAATTATATTATTTGTATGTAAATGGTTGTATCATTCAATCTCCCATAGAGTTAACATTGTGGATGGAAAAAAAGAAAAGAAGTGAGGTTATGGATGTATGGATAAGCTAATGGATGGATGGATAGATGAATGGATGGGTGGATGGATCAGGGGATTGATGGATGGATGTGTGGCTGGGCTAATAGATAGATGGATAGATATGTGGATGAGCTAATGGATGGATGGATAGATGAATGGATGGATGGATGGATGGATCAATGGATGGATGGATGGATGCATGAATAGACGGATGGATGGATAGACAGATGGATGGATGGATAGATAGATGAATGGATGGATGGATATATGGATGGATGGGTGCATGGATGTGTGGATGTGTGGATTGGCTAATGGATGGATAGATGAATGGATGGATGGATGGTGGGTAGATGGATACATTGCAGACTATTTATATCTCAAAATTAACCATAGCATGAAAATTAGACCATGTTTTTCTTTAGAAGAATATTTAATGTATTTGGACATTGATATTTTAAGCTGAAACATGTATAATTTTTTTCTTTTCTAGAAAAATAACAAGAAAACATTTTTCAGGGAAAAATTCATTCTTAATATTATGGTGATTTGTACTGTGCCAAGAGGCATAATGAAAGTCCATAATGTCAATAATTTTGTTAAGTACAAGGAAAATATGTTTGGGGAATTATTGTTAGCATTATAAAGAACAAAAACTTGATCCTGTAATATGTGTATATTTTCTCCCCACTAACCAAATATAAAATGGAGAATCATCAATCATGGATAACTGTCTTTAAGAACTTGTTTGATTTCAGTTAATATAATGTTGCCTGGAATTACCACTGCATTTTCAGACTTTAGGGATTTTTTTAAACCTGTTGGAATGGTGTTATTTTACTGGCTTATTGGTCTTCTTTGGATTCAGCCTCCTATGAATCACCACAACTCAATAGCAGCTATCTTAACAGTATTAGATAGATCAAATCTTCATTACCCTGAGAGAGAAAAGCTGATTTCTCAGGTAGCGTGTGGAGATTCAAACATTTGGTAAAAATAGTACTACACACACAGTAGCAAGAATTTGTTGTACTTTGCATACAATGAAATATAATTAAATTCCTGTTAAATTGCATATATAGTGATATGGAAATAATAATAAAATATTTAATATGATACAGTAGAAAAGTGAATGAACTATAGCTACACATAGCCGCATGGGTGGAGCTCAATAACATCTTATCTAGTTTAGAAAGAAGCCTCAGAAGCCTCTCTAACCCATGATGCCATTGTTTTAAATGTTTAGCACGAACAATGCCAAGTGTATTAAACCATTTTGCATTGCTATAAAGGGATATCTGAGACTGTGTGATTTATAGAGAAAAGAGATTTAATTGGCTCATGGTTCTGCAGGCTATACAGGAAGTGTGACACTGGCATCTGCCCAGCTTTTGGAGAGGACCTCAGAAAGCTTTTACTCATGGCAGATGGTGAAGTGGGAGCAGGCATGTCACATGCTGAGAGGGGGAGACACAGAGAGGAGGGAGGTGCCAGACGCTTTTAAACAACCAGATCTCACATGAATTCAGAGCAAGAACTCACTTATTACCTCGAGGAGACACCAAGCCATCCATGAGGGATCCGCCTCTATGACCCATACACTTCCCACCAAACCTCTCCTCCAACACTGCGGATTACAGTTCAACATGAGATTTGGACGGGACACAACATCTAAACCATATCACCAAGTAATACCAACAATGGTATATATGGCATTATATAATATTATAACAGTTTATTTTTAAAATGATTTTTTAAGTTAAAATTTGAAATATTGATCACCTTGATTGCAGAGGTAGGCAGATAGTTAAAGGAAATAGCACATCGGCTGATCAAATTTATTGCTAATGTTCTTATTCTTGGGTTGGCTTATGAGTTCATAAGTGCTTTTTAAAATGAATGAAAAAATAATTGGGGAAATGGATAGATGAATATGTGGATGGGCTAATGGATGGATAGACAGATGAATGGATAGATGGATGGATGGATGAATGGATGGAAGATGGATGTATGGAAGGATGGATGAATGGATGCATAGATGGATAGATGGATGAATGTGTGGATGAGCTAATGGATGGATGGATGGATAGATGAATGATAGATGGATGGATGGATGGACAGATGGATGGATGGATGGATGGATGCACAGATGGATGGATGAATGGATGAGTGTATGAATGGATGTGTGGATCAGCTAATGGATGCATGAATAGATGAGTGGATAGATTGGCAGATGGATGGATGAGTTGATGCACGGATGTGTGGATGGTCTTATGGATGCGTGTATAGATGAATGGATGTGTGGGTGGGTTAATGGATGGATGGATGGATGGATGGATGGATGGATGTCTGTATGAGCTAGGTAAATAAATGGACAGATGAATGAATGGATAAAAGAAAAGCAAACATGAACAAATGATGCTAGTGAACTGTCATTATTCCAGTTCATTGCACTTGAGTTACTAAAATACAAACAAGGAAAAATAAGCTGGGTAAATTCTACATGCATAAGCATGTTTCATTCCAACACATGTGTCCAGATATCCAAGGGAAATTGTTTAATACTAGTAATGTCTGCAACATACCTGTCCATGGTGAAGCGACTTCTTTTGTTAATACTTACTTCACTTCTGCCAAATGCTGCTAGATGGGGCATGATATAGAATGCAGTGGCTTCTCAGAGCCCTGGCTATCATGGCCCGAAGTCACACTTTGGGTAATACATTAGATAGTAAATCCCACCAACACCTTTCTTCTTTGATGTTTTCAGATTGTCTCCAAATGTGCTTTTCTTAATATACCACATTGAGCAATTAAATTCAAATCCAGAATACTGTGGTTTTACAAAAGGAAACGACATGTGTTTTCTAAAAGGAAAGGTCAAAAATAAAGTTGAATGAAGTGCTTGCACCAACTTTCTCTTAGTCTCATCACCTACCCAGAATGTCTGAATAGTGTATTCTCAAGGCTGGGTGCTCTGTCTGCATAAGCATGAACTAGCATCACTGAATTCTAAATGGCAAAACACATGCAGGAAAATTTGACCATTGAGTTTCTTCATCCACAGATGCTTGTTGAAAGGAAGCAATATGATATTAAGTCCATGCTTATTGCCTCAGTAGAAGGAGCCAGAATATGCATCTCAGTGGCCTTGCCTATAGTTGGGATGCATATTCTGGCTCCTTCAACTGAGGCAAAGAGCATGGACTTACCATACCTCCTTGTGTTCTCGAGAGTATGGTCTTATTTTAACTGCTCTATCTTCCCCACGACTGTGCTATTTCAACTCAAGGTTTAATTCTCATTAGATTTATTGATTGATACTATATGATCAGGAAAATTGGTATCTTATGGTACAAAGAGCTGCAAGGCAATCCCCAGTGCCCTACATCTTTGTATAATTCCCTCCCCTTCAGTGTAGGATGGGCCTGACAATGAGATGATGAAAGCAAAATAACTAGCCCAGTGATTAGTTTATGCTACAAGGCACAGTTGACCTTAAGAGAGAAAGATTACCCTCAGTGGGCTTGATCTAGTCATGTTAGACTTTCAAAATTACAGCTTTATTCCTCGAAAGACAGATTCAAAGCATGAAAAAGATTTTACAGGAGAGAGAGTCTTCTTTGCTGCTGGCTTTGAAAATTGACATCTGTATTTGACAAGGAACAGACACCAAGGAGACAAGCCCCGCCCCTTGTTAAAAGACATAAAGGAAATGGAGACCTCAGTTCTACAACCGTAGGAACTAGATTCCGCCACCACCACTGAACTCAAGAAAAAGATGGGGCAATGCCTTAATTTCAGCTGTGTAAGACCTTGGGCAGAGGACCCTGATATGCATTGTCCAAATTTCGGACCTGCAGGATTGTGAGCTAATGACTGAGGATTGTTTTAAGGGCCTGGATTTGTAGTGATCTGTTAAACAGCAGTAAAAAATGTATACTTAATAATTAGTGTATCAAATGAGGCTTTGAACAAACCTTAGTGACAAAAAGAAAAAAATTACGTTATCGTGACCATGTTTTCTTTGGATATAATGTCGTTTCTCTTTATCTAAAAGAGCTGATTTCGTATCAAAATATGACTTCGAATTCTTTTTAAAAACTGATTTAAGATCCCCTGCATTCTTAAGGAATTTCTCATTCATGGCTGACCTTTATGTTTCTTTTCAAAATTCAAAATGCTATATAAATATAAATCTATTTTATGAAATATTTATAACTGATTTATATTGTATTAGAAGTTTGGAAAACTGATGTTTGAGAAGATTTTTAAAAATTAAAACTGCTGGATATAAGAAGACAAAATATAAATTGTACTATAGGTAAGTAAAAACATTTAAACTTTTTATTTCTGTAAAACGATTTCAACTACAACATCACAGATACTGAGACTATATTTCAAATGTTAGTGATTCATTGTCCTTTTACTCAGACATTAGCATATACATAGACTAGAGTATTAATATTTTTTGGATGATCCTTTCCAATGAGATTATTTTATTTTTAGAGTTAACTTGGTAATCAAGTTAATTTTTAACCATGAAGGGCATGGTTAAGAATATTGATTCCTTAATATTCACCACATTGCTAATAACTCATGTGAATATACATCTTTAAGTTACATATGTGTGCATACACAATAGGATATTACAGACGACATACATTATTTTTAGCATTTTAGCCAATTTGAGAAAAATCATCTGTCAGAGATGACAGATCCATTTGGCTCAGATTTATATGCTCAAGAAATGTCCACATCAGATAATTATTGCGAACTACTATTTGATAGACTTCTAATTCAAATTGTTAGTCAAGGAATTGTCATTAGAAGACCTATTTATACTATTTTAAAAATGCCACTGACACCTAAGTAGATTGATAAAGATCTATAGTGCTTACCATTGTGATTCAAAGATTTAAGGATTTCTAAAACATATTGATTAATAAAGTTGACCAGAAGGCTGGGGAGAATGCAAAGATTTAGGAAAAGGCTTTCCCTATATCTGGTCTCTCTTGAAAATACTTGATCTAAGAGAGAGCACCCAAGAAAGGACACTCTATTTCTCTCACTCTCACACTGCTGAAGAAAAGAAATCATGTCCAGGACTGCTTCTAATTTACAGAAGAGGAGAAACCAATTAGCTCATGACTCAGATCAAAGGGACAGAAAAATGCAACTCAAATTAAGTGCCCATCCTGGGGCTAACAGGAATGGCCAGAGGAACTCTAAGGCTGTAATAACAAAGCAGTTACTGGAATAGCCATGTGGGTTGGGGGGCAGGGAGCAGGGGTTCACATAAGTCTGTTTGGATGACATGAGGTTGATGTCCGTACAGTAGTGGTGATACAATGAGTGCAGATTATAAAATTGGATTAATTCAAAATGTGGAGTACTCAGAAAACAATGAAATTCTTCAGATAAACCTTTTGGAGATGATATGACTTGAAATGGACTTCAAGGAGAGTAAAAGAAAGATAATAAAGAAGAATCTGCTTTGAAAACCATGCAAATGAAGGTAGGATTCATCAAAGTGCCTTTTAGAGAAAGTCTGATGGGACAAAATATAATTTTCAGGAAATGACCATGGCGATTTCTTCTTTTATTTTTTCAGGTGCATTTCCTGATGTGATTTCTCCTTCTCCAATCAGTCCCCTAAGTCCATGCATATTCTCAGAATTTAAGGAGGGGCAATCCACAGAATACAAGGTACAAAGAAGTCAATTAACGGCTACTGAGTTTCAGCCTCCCAGAACAGCTGAATGAATTGAAAGAATACAGGTCATAAAATCAATGCTGACTGGGGTGAGATGGTATAAATCATTCTACCATAAAGACACATGTAGGCACATATTCACCGCAGCGCTATTCACAATGGCAAAGAAACACAACCAACCTAAACGTCCATCAGTGATAGACTGGAGAAAGAAAATGTGGTATATATACACCATGAAATACTATGCAGCTGTTAAAAATAATGAGATCATGTCCTTTGCAGGGACACGGATGGAGCTAGAGGCCATTATCCTTAGCAAACTAATGCAGGAACATAAAACGAAATACGGCATGTTCTCACTTATATGTGGGAGCTAAATGATGAGAACACATGGACACATAGAGGGGAACAACACACACTGAGGCCTACTTGAGGGTGGAGGTTGGAGGAGGGAGAGGATTAGGAAAAATAATTAATGAATACTAGGCTTAGTACCTGGGTGATGAAATAATCTGTACAACAAACCCCCATGACATAAATTTACCTATAAACAAACTTGTACATGTACTCTTGAACTTAAAAGTTCTTTTTTTTTTTTTTTTTTAAAGAATGCTTTTCCACTGTGCACAGAGTAAAGATTCCAAGGACTGCGTGAGGAAAGGTGAATTAGAACAGTCTGGAAAGGAAGCAGAAATGCTGATTTCACTGGGTAGGGGTCTTGCTGTTGGCCCTCTGAAGCAGATCGATTCTTTCTGCCCTCATTCCCAGACACAAATAGTGGAATATTCCAACATCTTAGAGTTTCCTGGAGAAGCATTTCTTTTGGCAATAAAATAATGGAATATGCTGTATCTAGGCAGAGGGACTCATAATCATGTCAGACTGGATCAGCATGGCATAAGAGCTTCAGAATGGACCCATGTGTTGAGAGCATACGGAAAATGGTAGGAGACAAGTTTAACCTAAAGTGGCCAGAAAATAACACACTGCACTGGCCAGCACAGCCGTACTTTTGAAGACTAGACGGAAATGACCATATCTTAAAAGATGACTTCTTGGCAAAAGTGTAACACTGAAGGCCAGGTGTAAAGTCACTCTCTATCCTCCCCTCCTTTCTCATAATCATTCAGTCACTAAACTCCTTTTCAATGTTTTTACTCATTATTCCACTACCGGGTACTGTTGATAAATTAAATCCTAATGCAAAACATGGTAAGTGGTCATTTTCAAATTGCTGACCAGTAGGAAAATCAGTAATTTATTTTCAGGGGGAAGTTTTCTATAAATGGTATAATGTAAATGATTGACAAGATGAATGCTGAAGGTGATACTGAGACTAAACTCGGAATCTCCTTGGAAAGCAGCATTCAAGAATTTTGCCTTTGCTAAATGTCTCTAATACTCTGCTAGTAATTAGCTATTGATTCAAGCTGTCAATGGTCATTGTACCTTGTGTCTTTGCCCATGAAATGAGAAATGTATCCAGTCAGAATTAATCCCGAAGCCAAATGTAAAAGAAAACATTTTATTTACATAATGCCTGTGGTGGAGGAAAAGCAATCTAATTAGAAATTAAAAGGCGAAGATAACTTTCAAAAGTAAATTAAATTGATGAGAAATATAATATGATTTTTCTCATACACTTGCTTTTCTATGAAAACTCATGTCCTCTTTCTGAGGAGAAAAAGATGGTATGATTTCAAGGACAATTGGGCAGTTGTAAATTTTACCATCTTTGATACAAAAGGGAGCCAACGTGCTACAAAATGAGGCATGGAGCGTGTACTTGCAAGAGAGGAATACTGAAAGCAGGGCATGCATTCTTATTCACATTCTTACTTAGATTATTTCAAACTGTCCCCTGTGCTTGCTTTACCTTATGCTTCTTTTTAAAATAATAATACTTTTAAATAATATCATTTACCATTTTTATGGACATATTTTATTCTCTTTATCATGGTCGCTGGGCTGGCATCCCTTGTTGTATCCTGATATTTGGTTCACTCTATCATTTATTTCACAAATATCATTGCCATTCTGCTATGTGTAAAGATTGTGGTAGATGCCAGGAAAATGTAATTGAAAAATGTGATCACTGTGGTCAGATACTTCAAATTCTTGTAGTTGAACAAATACATAATTGATATGCATCATCTATATTTCATACTTAGGAGAAGGGTGAACAACATGCAATAGAATATAGAGCCCATGAACCTAAGACCTGGAGACACTAGAGAGGTTCAAAGAAGAGGTGATCTTGCATTGAAATATTTTTTGTTTTTGTTTTGTCCCAAACAAAACTGGTGATATCATTCAAGGCAAAGGCAACTAGTTATGGATACATGCATTAATATCTGGTCATGTATTAGTGTTTCTTCCCTTTGTGTCTTCCATATTGACATCATGGACTGATGACCTTTTTGCTACCAAAACAATCTCCCCTGAGCTTTACCACAAATCAGGGTCCTGATGCTCTATTGTATTAGTCTGCTGGGGCTGATATCACAAAATACTATGGATTGTGTGGCTGAACCACAGAAATGTATCTTATCAGAGTTCTGCAGGCTGGAAGTCTGGGATGAAGGTGCTGGCAGATTTGATTTCTAGTGAGGGCTCTCTTCCCGGCTGGCAGATAGCCACCGTCTCACTGTGTCTTTATGTGGCACAGAGAAAAAGAGAATGATAGCTCTGGTGTCTCTTCTTCGTATAAGGCCATGAATTCCATCAAGAGGACTCTACCCTCATGAATTTACCTAAACTAAATTACCTCCCAAATGTGCCATCTCTATATGCCATCCTGTCGGTAATTAGGCTTCAACCCGTTAATTTGAGGGTGGCACAATTCAACCCATAGCACTGCTGAAGGCACCTGAAATGCTAAAATAGCTAAAATTTGCACCTTAAAGACACAAATCAAAGCCTATGTATCTGGCCATAACCACCAAGTCCTTAATAAGCATTGATATTTTATATATATATACACATACGTATATATACGTATATATATGTACATATATATGTGTATATATATACACATATATATGTACATATATACATATGTATATATATGTACATATATACATATGTGTATATATATGTACATATATATATACACACATATATATACATACACACAATTGCTGAAGAATAGATCTTGGGTGTCTATTCCAAGTAAAGTTAGGAGGGCGTTCTTGTCCTTCCTGGCATCACATGCCTGTTTTTACATCACTTTGGAATTTAGAATAAATGATTCTAAAATACAACGAGAGTATTTTTATATTTGCATCACAGCAAGGTAAAAGTTTGTCAACAGAAATAGACAGAGTGACTCACTACAAGGAAACGATATTTATTTGGGAATGGACATTGCAATGGGCATATGAACACCACAGTAAAGTATGCGCATATTCAGGAAGGTAAAGAAAGACAAAGATTTTTGAAGGAAAAGTTGAGGAGGATGCATAATTGTTGACATAATTATCTTTGTGTATAAGGATCAATAACAAGTATAATGTCAATTGGAGTTGCACAGGCAGTTGCTGGGCAGATGTCCTTGCAGAAGTACTTTAAGGTTGCAGTGGTCTCCGTGCAAGCTTGTGGATTTTGCAGTCTTATGATAGTTCTTGTTATTAGGGATTTGTGTGTCACCCTTCCCCCTCTTCATGGCCTGCCTCAGCTCCGTTTCCCAGGATCTTTAACACAAATCACCCCACTTTTATTCTGACAACATTCACAAGTTTAAATAAGACACATATGTCCAATTTTATTACACTTTTATCAACATTTCAAACTGTTATGGTATTCCTGAAAATAGAGAACTGATAAATCTATTTCTTCTTCAACTTAATAATCAAGCATTTTATCCAGAGGTCGTGTTTTCTTGTGCATCTTCCTGGTTCAACTAGATACTTTCTTTTTTAAAGATGAAGTTCTTTCATTAATATTCAGAGTCATGCTTTCCCCATAAACAGCAATTTAGTTGAGAAGCATTAAGTGGAACCAAGTCCAAAAGGCAATAATATAAATGTTAAACAAACAAACCAAAACCCTCCACCTGACCAGAATATCATCTTTGCATTTGATTTTCTAGAGAAAGAGATGAAAAATTCCAACGTTAAAAATTCTTCTATCTACCGCAATTCCCCAAAAATACATACATGAAATAAATTGTAGTAAATGCCTATTCAGTGCCTTTAGTAACAACAAGGTTTTTTTTTTTTCCTTTTGGTTTCAGTTGACATGTAATAATTACACAATTTATGGGATACTGAGTGATAGTTCAATACATGAATACAATGTGTCAGGATCAAATCAAGGCAATTAGCATATCCAACACCTCAAATATTTATCATTTCTTTGTGTTAGGAACATTCAAAATCCTCTTTTCTAACTTTTTGAAAATATACAATACATTATTTTAACTATATTCACCCTACTGCGCTATCAAGCATTAGAACATATTCCTATCTTGCTATAATTTTGTATCCATTAACCAACCTCTCCCCATCCTTCCTCCCTCCTACCCTTCCCAGCCACTGATATCCACAATTCTACGCTCTACTAACATGAGGCATTTCTTTTTTCAGATTCTATAGATGAATGTGAACATGTGATGTTTATCTTTCTGTGCCTGGCTTATTCCACTTAGCATAATATCCTCCAGGCTCATCCATGTTGCTGTGAATGGCAGGATTTTATTCTTTGTGGCTGAAGAATATTTTATTGTGTATCTATATGACATTTTCTTTACCTATTCATCTGTTATTGGGCATTTAAGTTGATTCCATATCTTGGCTGTTGTGAATAGTGCTGCAATAAACATGGGGGTGCAAAGGTCTTTCTGACATATTGCATTCCTTTCCTTTGGATACCAGGTAGTGGGATTGCTGGATCATATGGTAGCTCTATTTTTAGTATTTTGAGAAAACTTCATATTGTTTTCCATTGTTGTAATTTACATTTCTGCCAACAGTGCTAAAAAGTCTCTTTTTCCCCTCATCCTAATTAGCATTTGTTACTTTTTGTCTTTTTGATAACAGCCATTCTAACTGGGAGTATATCATATCTAATTGTGCTTTTGTTTGCATTTCCCTGATAAGTGATTTTAAGCATTTTTTTCATATATTTGTTGAATATTTGTATGTTTTTTTTGAGAAAAGTCTGTTCCAATTCCTTGCCCATTTTTAAATCAAATTATTAGTTTTTGCTGGGAAGTTGTTTGAATTCCTTGTGCATTACAGATATTAGTCCCTTGTGGAATAAATAGTTTGCAAATTTTTCCCCCATTCTACAGCTTCTTTCTTTACTTTGTTGATGATTCCTTTGCTATGCAGCAGCCTTTTTGTTTGATATATTCTCATTTGTCTATTTTGTTTTTATTGCCCTTGTTTTTGAAGTCATACCCATAAATCTTTTGCTTGGATCAATGTCTTGAAGCATTTCCCCTGCATTTTCCTCCAGGAGATTTATATTTTCGGGTCTTATGTTTAAATCTTTCAGACATTTTGAATTGGTTTAGTGTATGAGGAGAGATAGTGGCCTAATTTTATTCTTCTGCATAGGGATGTCCAGTTTTCCTGGCACGATTTATTGAAAAGAGTGTCCTTTCCCCAATGTATGTTCTTGGTGTCTTTGTCAAAAAGTAGTTGGCTGTAAGTATGTGAATTTATCTCTGCATTCTGTCTTCTGTTCCATTGGTCTACGTGTCTGTTTATATACCAATACTGTGTTGTTTTGGTTGCTATAGCTTTGTAGTACATTTTGAAGTCAGGTAGTGTGATGTCTCCAGCTTTGTTCGTTTTGCTCAGTATTTCTTTGGCTATTCAGAATATTTTCTGGTTCCATAAACATTTTAGGGCTGTCCATTTTTTTTATTTCTTTGCAGAATGTCATTTGCATTTTGATAGGGATCACATTGAATCTGTGTTTGCATTGTGTAATATGGTCATTTTAACCGTGTTAAATCTTCCAATGAATTAGCATGGGATGACTTTCCCGTTTGTGTGTCCTTTGAAATTTCTTTCATAGGTGTTTTCTAATTTTCATCGTAGAGATCTTTCACTTTTTGATTAAGTTAATTTCTAGTTATTTTATTTTTGTAGCTATTGGAAGTGATTTCTGATTTCTTTTTTAGCTCATTTGTTATTTGTATATAGAAACACTACTAATTTTTGCATGTTGGATGTTGGATTTCTATCCTGCATCTTACTGAATTTATCAGTTTTTTTGTTTGTTTCGTTGTTTTTTGAGACAGAGTCTCACTCTGTCACCCAGGCTAGAGTGCAGCGGCACTATCTCGGCTCACTGCAACCTTCATCTCCCGGGATCAAGCGATTCTCCCGCTGTAGCCTCTCGAGTAGCTGGGATTAGAGGCGCCCGCCACCATGCCTGGCTAACTTTTGTATTTTTAGTAGAGATGGGGTTTTGTGCCCAGCCTATCAGTTTCAAGAGTTGGGTTTTTTTCTGTCGAATTTTTAGGTTTTTTTTAAATCATATAACATTATATCATTTAAAGAGGGGAAATTTGACTTTTCTTTTCTCAATTTGAATCCCCTTTCTTTCTTTCTCTTGTCTGATTGTTCTGGTTAGGACTTCCAGGACTATGTTAAATAAGAGTGATGAAAGTGGGAATTCTTGTCCTGCTCCAGTTCCTACAGAAAAGTCTTTCAGCTTTTCCTCATTCATTATGATGTTAGCTCCCACACTAGTTTTTGGAACACAAACTTCCAGCTGTCTGGCAATAAATAGCGGAAAACATAGAGTAAGTAATAATTCACGTTTATGTTGAAATATATTATTAACTTCAAAATCTCATATTTTTGTGTCATATGTATAGCCATGATAAAACTAACACCTTACGTTCAACACAGTCCCTTTTGTTTGTTTGTTTGTTTGTTTGTGTCTTTGGGAAATGACTGTGGCAATGTTTTCTTCGAAGTCTAAGAAAGCCCCTGCCTTAAATGTAACATAAAAAAAAAGAAGAAAGAAAGAAAGATAGAAAGAAAAGAAAGAAAGAAAAAAAGAAAGAAGAAAGAAGAAAGAAAGAAAGAAGAAAGAAAGAAAAAGAAAGAAAGAAAGAAAGAAAGAAAGAAAGAAAGAAAGAAAGAAAGAAAGAAAGAAAGAAAGAAAAGAATATCAGTCATGAAAGACATTAGGGAATGTTATGAGCTGGATTTCATTTTACCCCAAATTTATATCTTGAAGTCCTAACTTCCATTATCTCAGAATGTGACTGTATTTGGTAACGGGGTCCTTATGAGATAATTAAGGTAAAATGAAGTCATTTCGATGGGCCTAATCCAATAGGACTAGGGTCCTTATGAGATGAGGAGATCCGGACACAGACACACTCAAAGGGATAACCACATGAGGACACAGGGAAAAGATGACATCTACAAACCAAGGAAAGAGTCCGCAGTAGGAACCAGCTCTGTGGACACCTTGATCTTGAACTTCCAGCCTCCAGGATTGTGAGAGAATAACATCTGTTGTTTAAGCTACCTAGCCTGTGATCCTCTGTTATGGCAGCCCAAGTAAACTAATAAGTAGGTAATCATGAGTAATATGTGTAGTGATATTCATTATGATGACTGATTAAGAGAGAAAGAATGTATAGTTTAACATAGAAATTATTTCAGAGACTCATTAGAAACCCTAGTCTTATTTATAACAGAGAATTTTCTCTAAACGAAAATCCTTCTGACATCCAAGGCTACTATAGTTCCAAGGCTAATTTTCTTTCACCAAATTGAAGGCATTAATGACATCTTTTGAGGGTTTGGTCCCTTCTGCTCCTCCTTCATGGCACGGATCCCAAAGAGGAAGAAAAGGACTCTGCTTGTCCATTTAGGAAACCCGTCCGTATTTTTGTGGATGGCTGTCTCTCATGTAGGTTGCTCTGAAGTTTTGTTTCCTTATCTGAAGATGGCCAGTTGCGTGGCTATATGTTGTTCGTTTGCTCATGTGTTCAATTTTAAATTAAAGTTTCTTTTTTATTCTGAGATAATTGTAGATGCTCATGTGATGTAGGAAATAATAGACAGAGATCTAATTACATTTTTACCAAGTTTCCTTCAGTTATAGCATCTTCATATTTATGATATAGTATCACCTCCAAGATACAGACCGTGGATACAGTCAGATACTGACCATGACAACAATCCCTGCTTTTAACGTTTCATAGCCACTGGTACTTTCCTTCCTCTCTCAACCTCTCCATTATCCCAAGCCACCACTCATCGGTTCCTAATTGATAAAACTTCATTTTTATTTCAAAAATGTGGTATAACTGGGAACAAGCAATACATAACTTTTTGGGATTGGCTTTATTCTTTTAGTAGAATTCCCTTCAGATTCATCCAAGGTGACGCATATATCAATAGTTTGTTTCTTTTTAATTGCCAACTGATATCTTATGGTATGGATACACCATTATTTGCTTAACAATTCATTTGCTGAAGGACAAGTTGGCAGTTTTCAGTTTGGTACTATATGAATAAAGCTGCTAGGAATATTTATGTATAGGATTTTGTGTGGATATAAGTTTCCATTTTTTCTGGAATTAATGTCCAAAGGTGCTGGGTTGAATAGTGGTTGCTTATGTATTTATTTGCAGAAATTGCTCAACTGTGTTCTAGAGTGGCTGTTTCACTTTGCATTCCCATAGAAATATATGGGTGATTGAGTTTCCACATTTTTGCCAGCATTCAGCATTTAATGTTGTCACAATTTTTCTTTTTTTGGTCAGTCTCATAAGTGTGTAGTGATATTTCACTGTAATTTTAACTTGCATTTCTGTAGTACCTGATAACATTAAACGTGTTTTCATCTGTTTATTTGCCATCTGTAAAACCTCTTCGGTGAAAATTCCAATTTTTGCTTATCCATTTTCTTTTTTCTTTCTTTCTTTTTTTTTTGAGTTGGAGTTTTGCTCTTGTTGCCTGGGCTGGAGTGCAATGGCGCGATCTCGGCTCACTGAAACCTCTTCCTCCCGGGTTCAAGCGATTCTCCTGTCTCAGCCTCCTGAATAGCTGGGATTACAGGCACCTGCCACTACGCCCGGCTAATTTTTTGTATTTTTAGTAGAGATGGGGTTTCACCACCTTGGCCAGGTCGGTCTTGAACTCCTGACCTCAGGTGATCCACCCGCCTCAGCCTCCCAAAGTGCTGGGATTACAGGCATGAGCCACCGCACCAAGCCTGCTTATCCGTCTTCTAACTGGACTGTGTGGCTCATTCTACCACTGAGTTTAAAGAATTCTTTATATGCACTAGGTACTAGTTTTTTGTCAGGTACGAGGTTTGCAAATAGTTTCCCAGCCAGTGTGTTTTCAAAATATCATTTTCTTATTTATTTAATTTTCTATTAGATTTCAAAAAGGAAGTATTTTGGGACCTGGCTTCCTTGCAATTTTATCGTGTAACATTCAACATTTTGTGAAGAGTACTATATATATTTTGTTTTCACAGATTTCTATTATAAAAGGAGATATGTTTGCTTGTCATCTAATTTAATAATGCAATTTTATTCAAAACCTGAAATGAATTATTGTATAATTCACATTATATTACTGTCTAAGGATGTTTGTGAACTCTCAATAATTTTTCTGTGATTCAAGTTGCTATAATTATCTTATTTCATAATTCATTATACACCTAAACTTGAACATGTTAAAGAACAAAGCCATGCAGTTTATATTTTGTTATTATAACAGTACTGAAAAAAAGTATTGTGAAAAATAAGCCTCAAATATATGTATTCATTAGAATATCTTATTTTGTTATTTATTTTTGTTGAGAACTCTGACATAAAATAAAATATGCGTGTATGTCAGGGGTGAGGTGGGAGGGCCAAAAAACGTCTATTCACTTTGACTACTTGGTCCTTCTAATGAAAAGTGTTCTTAACTCTGATAATCAAGTACACAACTATTTTTAAACTGTACTGTTTTAAAATTGTATAATTTAAAAATAGTTGTATACCTGATAATCTATGACATCTGTATATGTGTTGCATATTTTGATGATTAAAATGGATGTATCCAAATGATGAATGAATGTTTTCTAATATTAACACAGTAAGCAAAACCAAAATGCTCATCTCAAAAAATGCAATACTCCTTGATAAAAATTGGATGCTATTTCTATATTTTAAAATAAGAAAAATAATTAGGACATTAGATTAGAAGAAAAAAACCCTCACTTTATGTTTACACTTGATGATGGAACATGCAACCTCTTCCTTCAAAATCAAGAAGAAAGCAAGCACATATATTATCTTGTACATGTTCAATATTGCATGTAAGACCCTAGTCAGCTTAGGAGAAAACATCGAAGTAGTGAAGAGGAAAACATGAAAATAATTTTCGTAGATAAACTAAAGTATAAATGATAAAAATAAACAAATACATTGTAAAATTAATAGTTTAGGCATCACTTGATATAAGACCTTACGATCACACAAAAAAGAAACCCAAATACTTTCCCACTGGACAGAAGAAAGATATAGAATGTTTTTTTTTAATAAAAAAATGAAAATCATTTACAATAACAATGTACACCATGCATGGAAATTAATCTAGTAAAATATTTGCATGGCGTATTGTACTTTGGGCAGAAAATTATAAATTTGTATTAAAACCTAGAAGAAACAAGTGTATTAATCCTTCTACTTCTTTTTTGTTTTCCTGATTACTATCTAATACATTTTTCCTGCAAGGGACTGAGTCAAGAATGTCCATAACGTGATTAATGCACATTACAGAGAAGGTAGACAAGTCTGTGGGAATATGGCATAATTACAATACGAAGAGACAAAACTCAGCCACAGAGGAAAGGACTTTTGAATAATGCAGAAAATTCCTGCAAGAAAATCTCTTACAGGCTTACATATTGTCTCTGTGTACAATCCAAAAGCCATAGTAGCTTTCTCCTCTGTAAACAAAAGACGCTTGTGGAAATCCTATTTTTATAAAATCCATATTTTCTAAAGCTCATACATTAAGTAGACTTCTTTGGTATGTGATGCACTGAGGACAGAAGCAGAAATACAGATGCTGGCCTTGGTAGAGGTGATGTAGAAAGGTGATGTTTAAGGGATTGACCTTAAAATCACTTCAGACATCCAAGCTGAAAACACTCTGTAGTTTAGAAATCAACACAAATACAAAGTGTTTACAATCCAGGCAGAAGCATGAGCTAGTATGCTACATGAAATCAGAAAATAATAAGTGAAAACAATTCTGTCAACTCTGATGAAAACAGAAACATCTTCCTAGTTATGGAATACATCTATTAACAAAGATGAAATATTAACACCAAAGGCAGGCTAAAAGTATCACTGCTTACAATGTAGTATCTCAATCTATTTTTTTCAATAAGCCCAATTATTCTTAATTTGTTCCCTTATAGACTATATCAAAGATTTATTAAAATATTCAAGCAATTTTTCAGCATACAATCTGCAAGAAAAACATTTTATCACCTTCCATAAGACGGCATGATTTGTAAGAACATGAGGTGACCAGTTCTGTTAAAGATTGATAAGTTTGGGCTGTGTCCCCATCCAAATCTCATCTTGAATTATAGCTCCCATAATTCCCACATGCTGTGGGAGGGACCCTGTGGGAGACAATTGAATCACGGGGGCAGTTTCCTCCATACTATTCTCATGGTACAGAATTAATCTCACAAGATCTGCTGGTTTTATAAGGGGAAACGCCTTTCACTTGGCTCTCATTTTCTCTTGCCTGCCACCATGTAAAGACATGCCTTTCACCTTCTGCCATGATTGTGAGGCCTCCCCAGCCATGTGGAACTGTGAGTCCATTAAAACTCTTTTCCTTTATAAATTACTCAGTCTCAGTCTCAGGTATGTCTTTATCAGCAGCATGAGAACAGACTAATACAAACATGTCCCACTAGTATGTGTTGAGCACCTGGACATGGGTTAAAAATGAGAAGAAGAAAAAATGAAGGATGTTTATTTTAAATCTGCCCTAGTTATCTATTAATATTCAAGTAAGTCCCTAGAGCAACTTGTTAAAATCCAGATTCTAATTCTATAGGTGAGGGTATGCTTCCAGCTTATATTTTTGTATCTTTCAGTTTTATTGAGATATAGTTGACAAATAAAAATCGCATATATTTAAAGTGTTCTACTTGATGTTTTGATATATGTATACATTGTGAAACAATCACCACAATCAAGCTAATTAACAGATCCATCATCTGACATTTTCTTCCCCTCCTCTACTTCTTCCTCTTCCTCTTTCTTCTTTAGTAGTGAGACACAGTCTATCCTCTTAGTGACTTTCAAGTATACAGTACAGTATTGTTTCAAATGGTCTCTACGCTGTGCATTAGGTCTTCAGAACTTACTCATCCTGCATAACCAAAACTTTGTACCCTTTGGCAAATAGCTCCCTATTCTCTCCAGGGTCCAGCCCCTGATAACCACCATTCTACTCTCTGTTTCTATGAGTTTGATTATTTTAAATTCCACATAGTATTAGTCTGTTATCACACTGCTAATGAAGACATACTCAAGACTGGGTAATTTATAAAGGAAAGAGGTTTAATTGACTCACAGTTCAGCATGGCTGGGGAGGCCTCAGAAACTTACAATCATGGCAAAAGGGGAAGCAAACACATCCTCCTTCACATAGTGGCAGCAAGAAGTGCCAAACAAAAGGGGGAAAAGCCCCTTATAAAACCATCGGATCTTGTGAGAACTCACTCATTATGAGAACAGCATGAGGGTAACTGCCCCATGATTAAATTGTCTCCCACTAGGTCCCTCCCATAACATGTGGGGATTATGAGAACTACAATTCATGATGAGATTTGGGTAGGGACACAGCCAAACCATATCACACATATACTTGGAATCATGCAGTATTTGATCTTTTGTTCCTGGATTACTTATAAACCATCTGATATGGTTTGGCTCTGTGTCACCACCCAAATCTCATGTCAAATTGTAATCTGCAAAGTTGGGAGAGGGACCTGCTGGGAGGTGATTGGATCATGTGGACGGATATCCCCCTTGCTGTTCTCATGATGGTGAGTGAGTTCTCATAAGATCGTGTTGTTTAAAAGTGTGTGGCACCTCTTGCTGCGCTCTCTCTTTCCTGGGCATGTGAATATGTGCTTGCTTCCCCTTTGCCTTCTGCCATGATTGTAAGTTTCCTGAGACCTCCCCAACCATGCTTCCTGAACAGCCTGCAGAGCCATGAGCCAATTAAACCTCATTTCTTTATAAACTACCCAGTCTCAGGTAGTTCTTTACAGCAGTGTGAGAATGGACTAATACACTATCCTACCCAAAAACAAAGAAAATCCTTTTTATAGCACGTTCTTCTGCCCCTACCTTAAACTCTCATTGCTAAGACCTTTGGACTGGCTTTGAAAACCAACTGTGAGTAGGCTTCACTTTTGTATCCAAGCTTACTTAGCTCCTACAACTGCTACAGTAGTGTTCTGTGATATCAAGTTTGCATTCATTTATTTGTATAATTCCTTCTTTCCTTCCACAAACCCATTTTGAGGGGTCGCAGCTTCCCAGGTACTATGTTAGATAATTTATGAGATCATCTGCTCATGCTTTGAAAACCAATAACCTTGATTTCTTTAGGACTACCTGTGAGGGAACGTCCGCTGTGGCTTTATGAATGGAAGGGAGAGGCTGTCTTGGCATCAAGACATTCACAACGAGAAATTTGGTGTGAAAGACTATAGTTACAATATTCAAAGTTGATTAGACATAAAATTGATGAAAAACCTTGAAAACCAAACATTCTTGCATCTACAAGAAAGACAAATTCCTCTGTCCCTTAGGCTAAACTTGACAAAAACTACAATACAATTGCCCCACAAAATAAACTCTTCTAAAGATTATATAAATAAAAACATAGGTACACAATTACTATCTGTACACTGTGTATTATAAGTGTATATGCATATATTTACAATTCTATATACAAAGTATACAATATAGCATATTGTATTTATATTACAAGGTACACATATATTGATATATATATTATATATAATATGCATGGGTACAATACTATATAATATATTAGACATAATATATATATGTAATATAGGTATATAGATAATACAAGTGCAAAAGTGTATAGGTAAGATATTACATATTAAAATGATAATATATTATATATTATAGCATTACATACAGTATGCATATATATGTGTAAACAAAAAATGATATAGATAATTTTATTTTATCCTTTGGACTAGAAGTTGTAGTTTAAAAAAGTTATTTTATTCTTATATACAAACATGCACACACAATGATTTTGTCCTTTTAATAATGTTTTCGGCCAAAAATAAAGTAGTCTTACTACATTTTTCTGCAGCAACCTTTCCTAATAAGTTAAATTTTCTTCAGAATTCCTGATTAAGCCCAGCCAACATAAATTCAGAGGAAGGTAATTTGACTCTCAACATTTTAAAAACCCTGCAAATATGCTTTATGATTATTAAAGGTGCATCTGCATCCGACAAACTCCCTCTCGTCTTTCTCATTTTTATTAGGCACGCTGACTTCATAGCAGCCCCTGTGGTTCTCATCTTCCCCAGTGGCTTCTGAGACACTGCAAGCCTTCAAATCAAGGCAGGTCTACTCCTCTAGAATGAGAATGAGGAGATTTATTTCCTGCCAAGTATTCAGGAGTGCTTGAGAGGACAGAGTGTACTTTCTCAAGACTCTTCAACAAAATATCTCTAACAAACACGTGGAGAGGTTAAAAGAGAATTATATATCCGTTCGTGTTTTAAGAAATGCTTAAGAATTCCCACTGGGTTGGATCAGTCTATAATCTGTAAAATACTGAAGTAGTGTTTACAACACCATGAACATTTCTTTTTAAATCATGGAAAGCGAATACCATCAGTATTGTGATTTATAATCTAGAGATAAGCAGAATTCTCCACAACATGTCCTCCAGCAGCAAGAACTTCAACAATGTGTATGTGCTTGTGGTAGACCTAAAATGTATGCCCCCAAAGTCCTAGACCTCCTGATTGTTGCAGGTGTGTGTCCCCAACCCTGCATCTCCAACTCCCTGGATATTCCTGCACCAAGGCTCACTTGCAGAGTTCCTCCACTATCTCATTTTGCAGACCTGGGTCTTGAGCTTGGTTGGGTAGATGGTAGGTCAGCCTCCCCCACCTGGGTCTCTGATGTTGTCAATTTTTGACTCTCTCATCCCTGAATTTCTGAAAGTTTCATTGATGAGGAAATAAAGAAATGGCAACTTGATTCCCATTAATGGAGAGTTTTGGTAGGGTCTGTGTTTTTGGAGGGTCTGTATGGTAGTGTTTCAAGGAGCCCAATTTCCTGGACGTTGATTCTGCAAAGAGTTTGATTTACTGGGCAAGGGATCAAGTCCAGAGCCAGGGATTACAAAGGACAGATCATTTCGAAGGTTTGGTGATGAGACTCCAATGAATCAGAAACAGTGTGAGAACCATAAGTGGCAATTGTGTCCAAATAATTTTGGTTGTCACAACAGGGAAGAAATTGAGTTTTATCCACTGGCATAGAGTGGATGAAAGTCAATACAATGCAAAGATTTACTATTACCTAGCTCATAATGTCAACAGTGCTGAGGCTGAGAAACCTTGGAAGAACAGTAGTAGAAATGAAATCTCAGAACACCTGACATTTCTGGGAATGAAGTTATCAGGCTACTGTTATGGTTAAGGACAGGGTCTCTATCAGGGAGGTGGGCCTGTATTAGGATTCTATAGAAGTTAGAGGTGCAGGTAATTCATGCACTGAGTCTTAGGATGTGCTGTAGAACAGCCCTGTATTCATTAGCTTCTATGCTTAGGGTCCTTCTTGTCCCACATTTCCACTAGCTGGGAATGTCCGTATATTGGGTTCTAGAGTTTTTTCTTCAATACTTAAAGATGTTGAACTGCTCTGTCTTAGTCTGCTTTGTGTTGCTATAAAGGAATTCCTGAGGCTGAGTAATTTATTAACAAAAGAGGTTTATTTGGCTCATGGTTCTGCAGGCTGTGCAAGAAGCATGGTGCCAGCATCTGCTTCCAGGGGGACCTCAGGAAGTTTCACTCATGATGGAAGATGAAGGGGAGTTGGGAGTAGCACATGGAAGAAGACAGGGGGAAGTTTCTCAATGGTTTTTTTACTTTTTGAGGCAGAGTCTCACTCGGTTGCCCAGGCTGGAGGGCAGTGGTGTAATCATGGCTCACTGCAGCCTCAACCTCCTGGGCTCAAGCAATCCTCCCACCTCAGCCTCCTGAGTAGCTGGGTCCACTGGTGTGCACCATCATGCCTGGGTAACTTTTTTTTTTTTCTAGAGATAAGATCTCACTATGTTGTCCAAGTTGGCCTCAAACTCCTGGTCTAAGTGATCCTCCCGCCTTGGCCTCCTAAATTGCTAGGAATATAAGTGTGAGCCACTGAGACCAGCACAGACTTTTTTTTAACCATCAGATCTCATAGGAATTAATAGAGTGATAACTCACTTGTTACTGCAATGACAGCACCAAGCCATTTGTGTGGGATCCATCCTCATGACCCAAACACCTCCTACCAAACCCTGCCTCCAACAATGGGGATCAAATTTCAACATAAGATTTGGCAGGAACAAATATCCAAACTATATGTACCCTGCCCCATTTCCTAAGGCTGGCCTGGGTATACTCATTGAAGCTATTTGAGAAGGCCCTGAAGAAAAGGACAATGTCAAGAGAGTTTCCTAAAACAACCACTTTGCGTACATCTGGTTTACATAGGCAACCGTTAATTTTTGTATCTGGAACTGAGGTTCAAACTCTGCTCTTCCTTCTGAAAGTGGGTTTTACACACACATAGGTGAGATATCAATGTTTAATATGTTTTTCAAAATGAGCTGCTGTTCATCAATGGATGCCAGCAGTGGATCAAGGAACGTTGTTGTGTTTATGTGTTTCTCTATTGTTCTAACATGTTTGCAGCACTAGTGGGCATTGTCTATTGGCTTCATTGTACACTCAGGCAGGGTAAAGAGACGTGCAACCACAATGGTCTAACATTCCCTTTGCATGTGTTCTTCAGGGGCATCATTGTTTTATGGGGATTTCCCCTGAAGGCCTGATATAAAAAGAACGTGTTTTCATGTGGATTATTTGTTTTTCTGCTTTGTTCATCTTTGCAATCAAATGTCAGTGATAGGTGCTTTCCCTGAAGTGATCTGGGTCTGATTCTAGTTGTATCTGAATGAGGTATCAATGTTGCCGTGGAGTATCAGATGCACACAGAGAATACATCCCAGGTACTCTCGATTCAAAAAGCACCATGTCTCAGGTGCTTTAGGAAATCCTTTCTAAGGCCAGGGAAGACTTAGCAGTCTCTCCTTAAATCAAGAATATATCATTCAAGCCAAATGAATATTATACACTATACAGCACACATATTGATATGCTCTTGAATGTATCTTATTACTTGACAGCAAACATGTAATTTAAAAATTATTGAAACTGTTCAAATTAAAAAAGAAGCACGTAGAAATAAAATTTTAAAAATATGTTTGCTATAGACAAATATCATTTAAATATTATTTTTACTTCTCTGCATAATCACCTAAACATTTCACACATTATTGAGTGAATATATATGAGCAATATTAATTTTATATTTCAAATACACCTTTGGAACTTTGGTTGTAAAGCCATGTTTCTAATATTATCCAACTATTATATTACCATCCATATCTTGTATCACCATTTATATATTAATATATGCATACATATTATTAGCCTCAACCTCCCTGGCTCAAGCCATCCTCCTACCTCAGGCTCCCATGTAACTGGAACCAAAGACGTTCGCCACCATGACTGACTCATTTTTGCATTTTTTGTAGAGACAACGTTTTGCTATGTTGCCAATGCATTCTCAAACTCCTGGGCTCAAGGGATCCGCCTGCCTTGGCCTCCCAATGTACTGGGATTACAGGCCTGAGCCACCCTGCCTGGCCCACTTAATCCTTAATGTGGCATGTGCTTCATATTCTCCTGGCTCCCCAGGGCTCTTTGATCTGGGCCACTATTTATGTCATCACATAGTGCTACTGTCTGAATATCAATGTCCCCGAAAAATTCCTGTGTTAAAATCCTCACCCCCAAGGCGATGGTGTTAGGAGGTGTGGCCTTTGGGAAGTGATGAGGTCATGAGGGTGAGCTTCACAGATAGGACTACTGCCCTTATAAAAAGCACTACAGAGAGCTTCCTTGCCCCTTCTGCCATGTGAGGACACAGTGAGAAGGCTCTATCTATGTACCAGGAAGCAGGTTCCCACCAGACACAGAATCTACCATTACTTGACCTTGGACTTTCCGGCCTCTAGATCTGTGAGCAATAAACGTCTGTTGTTTAAAAGCCACCCTATCTATGATGTTTTGTTAGAGAAGAAACAAACAAAAAAATGAATGGAACATACTTCACCACCAAAATCATTAACAACGTTGAACCCCATGACAAATTATTCCATTTGTATACATGCAAAGAATCCCATTGGATTTAGGGTGGAAAGAAAAACATCTACTGCAGTTTTCTCACCAGGGAGAAAAGAGTTAGCCTATTTTTTTTAAAGCAGACTGTTAGTCTACTGAGTTTCATTATTTTGGATATATGGTATGGGAATAAAATATTCAATATTTGTCATAATGTTTGATACATTGTTTTGATTCATTCTAAAATATTTGTTAGTGAAAGATTATACATTTCAAAATAATCCACATCTCTTTATATCCCTCTGTCTCTGTCTCTCTGTCTCTGTCTGTCTCTCCCTCTCTCTTTATCTCTCTGTCTCTGTCTCTCTTTGTCTCTCTCTGTCTCTCCTTCACTTTTTCTCTTGTCTCTGTCTCCCCCTTTGATTTTTCTTTCTCTGTTTCTGTCTCTTCTTTTTCTCTATCTGTCTCTGTCTTTCTCTCTCCTTTTCTCTGTCTCTGTTCTTCTCTCCCTCTCTTTTTCTCTTTCCATCTCTGCCTTTTTCTCCTTCTCTGTCTCTGTCTCTCTCTCCCTCACTCTTTCTTTGTCTCTCTCTCCCTCTTTTCCTTTTTCTCTCTCTGTTTCCTCTCTCTCTCTCTCTCACACACACACACACACATACACACAACTTTTAGAGCTCTCAACCGTCTTGAACTTAGGTTTCTTTACTCTCCTTCACCGTGCAACAAATTTCTGCCCCTATAATTCTAGCCACCTGACCTATAGCAAATTTATTTATTTATTTATTTATTTATTATACTTTGAGTTCTAGGGTACATGGGCACAATGTGCAGGTTTCAAATTCTTAACTTGCATTCACTTTGACAGAACTCTTCTCTAACTTACATTTTTCCCAGAACATACAGGCATTTTATAATAATAATACATATATGTGCAAACATATAATGAGAGAGACATCATCAATTGCTACATGTTGTTTATCTCAACCTGGGCTTTTCCCTCCTTAAATTCACTATACTCTCACCTCCAGGCTTTCTACAAATGAGTCCTTTTCTATCATTGTCATATAAGTTTCCTGGGAACTCTTCATGCCTCATCTAAGAAGAATCTAAGATGTACAATCTAAAGCTAAGAAATTGTCTCCATTGTACAGACCTGCTGGTTTCTCTTTCACATCTCTGTGTCATCCAAGTTTAAAAATATATTACTTAAAAGATGTTACCATAAGATATGGCTATGTAAGGTCTCTTCAAATTTGTGACACATGGAAGTTACTAGGTTCTTTGCAAGCCTATGCCTCTATGATTTTACTATGCTGTTGCCATCTATTTTATCATAGTGTTATATTATCTACTTGAAATCAATATATGATTAAGCCAATCTACTAGGTTTTAAAAATGGTTAACTTAATGGAAAGTGGTTGGGAAAATAATAATTAATTTATTTGCTTTATGTCATATGGACAACAATAGATATAAAGTAATACCATCATTTTACTATCAAGCTTCCAAAAATTCAATCCAAACCCCATTTTAAATACGGCAATTAGGGTAAAGACTTATGAATTTAATGGCCATTTAAATGCACATTTCACAGTGGAAGCCAACACCGACAGCTTTCTCTCTCTCTCTCTTTCTTTTCAAGACAAGGTCTTGCTCTGTCACCCAACCTGGAATGCAGTGGCATGATCACAGCTCATTGCAGCCTCAAACTCCTGGGTTCAAGAAATCCTCCCTCCTCAACCTCCCTAGTAGCTGGGATTAAGGTGTGTGCCACTATCCCTGGCTAATTTCTTATTTTTTATTTTTGTAGTGATGGGGTCTCACTCTGTTGCCCAATATATATGGATGGCCCAATCATTATGGAATGACCCTAAATGGGAACACATATGGGAAGAAAAGTATGGAGCTAATGAGGAAATTAACATGTGAGAGGATAGAAAAGTGTCAGGGTTTGATGATACAGAGAAAGGTATCAAACCTAGAAGAGATTTGAAAGGTCAACCTGACTTTGTGGAACCACAGACTAAACAAGGCAGAAAACAATAATGAAAGCTTTTGCTTGTTCACCATTATAGGAGTGAGGCTAAGCAGAACTTCTGTGGATTTTGACCAAGGCCATGCATATGAGGCCATAATCATGAATTGTGTCATACTCAGTGGCCATGGCAAAAAGATAAGGTTTATACTATGAAGAGGCAAACTCATGACATTAGCATGCAGCAAAAGAAGGCAGAGTGATCTGAGGTCCCCAGATCTCACCAAGAGGGGCACAGCTGGGCATTCAGAGATCAGACAATGGAATCATGAGGAGGGGAGATTTGTTCTGAACATGACAGGATGTACTGAGCCTGGGGGTCATGGTAGGCTGGGTCCTATACCCTCAAAACACCTACCCCAACCCCAACACCAAACATTGGTTATCATCAGTGTTAATAAGGGATCGAGTCTTTGTGAATCAGCCTCGATCCTTGAAATCCAGGGGATTTCAGTGCACAGAGACATGAATCCTAACAGAACAGTAAGTGACGTATCAGCCAAGCAGAATTCTTTTGTGACTTCTCTAAGCCATTTGGGGTAAAAAGTGTTTCATCATTTTAAGTCAATTCATGATTATAACTCAACACGTAATCTTTTGTTCTGAAAGTTCTCATGGACCCCTGTTCAATCCATGCATTTCTGATCAAGTAATTTAATGACAGTATTGTTCTCAATGCAGATGTGCATGAATTGAACAGGTATCAATCTGGTGACTTAGTTTAAGGTTTTCCCCTTAAATAAAGATTCTCATGGCCATTGTTGAGTTCCTCTGGATTCACATAATCTAGAAAAAGATTTCCCTTCAAAGTCTGGAATCCCCCCTTTAAAATAAAATTACAATTGCTTTAGCAATTTAACTTTATTGTTCTTGACTTTACAGATGGTTGTCTTTACACACATAACTTTCAGAGCTAGATATTCATTTTATTTTTATTTACTTTGACATTGTTATATTAGGTAGTCAGTATCACTACCTTTTACTGTCTAATAAAAAGCAAACATTGTATTTTTGCTTTATGTAATTTTGGCATTGTGACTTCACATGAGGTATTCTCATTGTTACTTTTGAAATAATAATAGAAATGAAACTAAGAAGTTAAGTGAGGAGTAAAGTCTTCTGGGAGAAAACTTCCAAATCATTCAACAAAGCTGTACAGCAGTATTTCTCATCTCCACTTTTAAATATACTGACAGTATTTTATTAAGTAGACTATAACCATGTATATATTTAAAAACTGTTTAGAAGCAATGATTATTTACTAATCTAGAAGGATTTAGATAAACAGTAGAGGCACGTGAGATTACAGAACTGTTTAAAAAACAAATGTTTTTTGAAATGTCATTATGAATTAAGGAAAAGAGATGGTTATACGCTAACATGAATTGCAAGCAGAAAGAAATTCGGGGAGAAGTTTCCTAGAGTGACATTATCTTGTACTAATATATCACCCGATTATTTAATGGCATCTATGATAATCAATAGAAATAATTAAGCTAGTATATTGCTATTAAAAGGTAGGTATCAGTGAATAGACACACATACATTCATATAAATACATTAGAGAAATACATTATGTAAAACTATTTAGAGACATAAAAATGACTGTATTAGTCTGTTCTCACATTGCTATAAAGAACTACCAGAGACTGGGTACTTTGTGGAGAAAAGAGGTTTAATTGACTCACAGTTCTGCAGGCTGCACAGAAGCATGGCTGGGAGCAGGTCTCAGGAAACTTACAATCATGGTAGAAGATTAAGGAGAAGCAAGCACCTTCTTCACAAGGTGGCAGGAGAGAGAGAGAGAGAGAGAGAGAGAGAAAGGGGAAGGTGCCACACACTTTTTTTTTTTTTTTTAAGTAGCAGAGTGGTTTATTTTTTGTGTTGAAGAATCAAAGGCCAGAATGAAAGACACTTTTTACATCCCAAAGGAAAATTCCAATTCAGAAAGACACTGATGTCTTTTTTAGCAGCATCCATTCATCTGCTCCCCAAAGGCATGGGGTCATGTGATTTTGAGAGTATTGACTGTATTCGCAATGCATAGCAGTCATGTATAATAATTTAGGGGACAGTGACTCCGTTCACAGTTCCAGAGGTAAATCCCTCTCTAATTGACTAAAACCAATCAGAACATCCTACTCTTGCCCGGGATCGTTTCAGAGATGGGCAAAAATCTCATCCTAAGCCAATCAGAGCACAGCACTTCCCTTGGCTATGGTAACTGATTCAGAGATGGGCATGTGACCTGTTTGCTCAGTTAGAGTGAAACCTAGGATTTTGTTTGGTAGTTGAGATAAAGACACTTTTCTTCAGGAAGATGTGGTGTACAGAACTGTTCCAGACATTTTGTCACCATGATAAAAGTGAGCCTAAAAAGTAAACCATCATGTGAAGGAAAGCAAAATCAAGAGAACTGCAGAGCAATGGAGTCAGCACCCTGATCAAGCCATTCCTGAAGCTAGTGTTGACCCATTTTTACTTACATGAATCAATAAACTCCTTTCACTGTTCACATTATTTTAAGCTGGGGTATTCTCCTGAGAACTCTGTCGTGAGACAGCACTAGGGGGATGGTGCCAAACCATTAGAAATCACACCCATGATCCAATCTGCCCCCACCAGGCCCCACCAGGCCCCACCAGGCCCCACCTCCAACACTCGGAATTACAATTCAGCATGAGATTTGGGTGTGGACACAGAGATAAACCACATTAATGACTCAGCAGATTTTTTTTACTCTGGTTTTCAAGATGTTTGCCATCAAGGTAGCTAGTGTCAGAGGTAATTATTAGCAGAATTGTGTTCCTTAAAGAACTATTGGGTTTTTCAAAGGATGTAGTTGTTTTAAGCTATAGACCAGAAATGTGTTTCTTTCAAATCAAAAATTCTAGACATTATTCAAAGACACTGTCTTCTTGGAACCTGGGTCACAGAGAAAATGTGATTTTACTAAAATGTTATTATTTGGCCTTTCGGGCTATATATCAAGTGAAATAAAAGTGGTTTGTTAAAATAGAACAGCCTCACTCTCGGTTAAAAGAAACATCTTGTTTATGTTGTAATTGTTTTGTCCCTTATTTTTGCTTATGGTTTTGTCAATTATTTGTCAATTGTTTTGTTTAATTTTTCTTCAGATGAGCAATAAAAATTAATACCAGAGTTTAAACGGTCTCATTATTAAAAAAGGAAACATGATCTTCAGCACTCCATCGGCCTGAATTAGACTCAATAGAACAGATTCATACCACATAACAACCTAACTTCTCTCTGCTTTGCAATGATACATAATTTTAAAACACGATTAGCAAAGAGTCTATGTACTATTTGTGCTGCCTTGGGAAATGGACTGCTAGCTTTCTGGTGAAATCACAAATATCACACATTTAATAGACAGAATATCAATGGTTCATAATTATTGAGGAAACAGTGAAGATTTTAGCTTCACTGTGGTTTTTAGATTTGAACATCAGATATGAAAACATTTGTTGGCCTGTAATTTTTTTATTTGCTCAACTTTTGATATTTTGGGGGAGTTTTCATAAATATTTCCATGAAAGTATTCAAGTAAAGTGCCATGAATCTTTGCACAGCGATCACTGCCTCATCAGGGTGCTGCGGTGCAGCAAGATTTATTTATGTGCTGCTGCACTGACAGTGTTCTCAAGAGGGAAGGATTGGTTATTCCATTCTGCCACAAATTGATAAATAACACTCATGTGTTTTGCCGTGGAACTTCTTCAAGAAGATGGATGTGATGTCTGTATCAGCTCAAACTTATCAGCTTGAGTGAAGATGAGACACATCCATGTTCCTGCAGAACTTGAGTCTGGTCCAAGTTCAATCACCTGGATGCAGGTGTAATGTCCCCCCAGTGGAATGGGTGCACCGTGAACTGGAAATCAGCCGCCCACACACCACCATGGATGGGGCACGTGGTTATGCATGTATCCTTGAATTTGATATTTTTTGTTTGTTTGTTTTTATCTGTAAATGGTGCACAAGGGAGTAGATGTTCTCTCTGTTTCCCTCACTCTCTAGCATTTGCCCCAAAGTGGAGGGTGGAAATCTGATAATATTAATGAATTAAGCATTATTTTATCATTTTATTTTACCCACAGGTACATATCCTCTTCTGGAAGAGACTGAAGGTAGCATCCTCTTCAATGCTGCCTGTTAGACTGAGAAGGCACCAGTGAGGTTCCGTTGGGATATGCAGTGCTGTGGCATTCAGTAATTATGTCTGCGCTTCCTAGGAAGACCATCCATAGTGCTGTCTGACTTCAATCCACATGTTAGTTTATGAGAATTATTTTCATCCTGTATGATGAAAACAAATATACAGCAACTTTACTGAGAAACAGAAGGTAACGAAAACTATTTTCATGTAAGTAATGGTGAAGCAGAAAATGGGAAACAGTCCATAACTTGGAGATATCTTTTTTTCTTTCTTTCTTTCTCACTCTGTTGCCGAGGCTGGAGTGCAGAGGTGTGATCATAGCTCATTGCAGCCTCTTGTTCCTGGGCTCAAGTGATTCTCCCACCTCAGCCTCTCCAGTAGCGGAGACTACAGACTAATTTTTAAAAATATTTAAAAGTTAGGCACACTTGGCTAATGTATAAAATATTTTTCTTGTGGATACACGGTCTCACTATGTTGCCCAGGCTGGTCTGGAACTCCTGGACTCAAGTGATCCTTTCATCTTGGCATCCCACAGTGCTAGGATTACAAGTGTGAGCCACTGCACCCAGCCAATATCTTAATTATAAAAAGTGAATTGCAGCTTCCTAAAAAGTGGGGCAGTCATCAAGGTGATGCAGTATGCTAATTTTTGTATATATGTTGGTCAGTGTTTATTTTCAAAGCAATGGAGTGAAAGGAGAATGGTGGCATTTTCAACTAGCCATTTTCAAGGTGTGGTTTATTGATTACTACTTCCATTAGATTCACCTGAAGGCTTTTAAATATCCACTTCATTAGCTTCTTTTGAAACTTGCTGGACCAGAAATACTGCAGAATGATTCACGTGGCCCTGCGTGTTTAAGAAGCAAGATATACATGCCAAGTTTCGAGAGACATAAACCTTAAGGGTCATGGGTAGAGTTGGAAAGCAATGCCCAAAGTTCTGCATGGCCTCCTTGTGTCTAGAATCAGCTCCCAAAAAGGGGAAGGTGGTAGAAAATCATGTTGACTCTTGGGAGGCAGGCCCTACCTTCTGAAAATTTGGAACTTCAGGACTCCAGTCAAGTAGACTGGGGATGAAAATTATTTCTCTAAACCCAGCAAGGGAAAACAGAGTACTAGGAAGATGTAAGGCTTGGAAAATACAGATGAAAGGGCAATATTGTTTTGGAAGTTTCTCTAGAGGGAGTTGAGATTTGCCTCAGCCAGGCACCCAAAGTTTGAAAAGCTCATGTCAACATGAGCTTAAACTGGGAGGTAAGCCGAGTTACCAGGGACTTTATGGAATTTAGGATAAGGAGGGATGGGTTAAAAAGTCAGTAATCAGAGGCTAGACCACCAAGGAACCTACATACTCCTGTTCCAGGCTGGGTGTGATAAATCCATGGGAAGACGGCAATAGGAATATGGAGGATTGAGTCTCATGCTTGAGATCTGTAGTGCAGAGTTTCTTGTAGAGTATATCAAAATGGTGCATGACAAAACTTAGCTGGGTGTGGTGGCATGTACCTGTAGTCTCAGCTACTTGGGAGGCTGAGTGAGAGTAGTGCTTGAGCCCAGGAAGTCGAGGCTGCAGTGAGCCAATATCACATCACTGCACTCCAGCCTGGGCAACAGAAGGAGACCCTGTCTCAAAAAAAAGTTGGGGGAGGAGTGCACAGAAGGAAATTTTTTTTAATGGGCGAGGAGAAATGGGATTGATATCTTGCTTCTATAGAAGAGGTAGAGGAATGAGGAATAGAAGAGTTAGGCTTCAAAATTTACTTTACTTAGCAGCTGTTTCTGGGTAGCAAAGGCAGCTTCCTGATACACACTGATCATTTACCTAAAAATAACAAACCCATCAGCAATATCCTTGAATATGACAGAGGATTATAAATACATAGAGTCTTTGATTTGAAAGAAATAGCCTGGTACTCTATTGTGATAAATAACTCTATAATTTTCCAATGAAACAATAACAAAAATTGATGCAATTGTACTACTTAGCATCTCTTGCATTTACAAAAACATCACTATTAAAATATTGTATCTTCATCACATGATGGAGTTTCTTTGAAGTGTTTATGGCTGTCACAGAATTAACACTGACTTGTTATGTTGTAAACTGTCCTATGGGGTAGTATTATAGTCATAGTAATGCAATGAAATATAATGCTTTTTTAATGGAATTTTCTGTTTGTGATTTTTAAAGTGACTCAGTTTTCTTTTTCTTTGAAGAAAAGTGACTGTTACTTTATAATACATTGTACTGAAAATATGGAAAAAAGACTTAAACAAAACACCTAATGGGCAAACACATTCAGTGAATACTATGGGGAAAAAGAAAATATATTAATATGCACAAATCATCTTGTTAGAGTCCTCTCTGTGAGCCTCAAATGGTACACCAGGTAAAGTCAAGTAAATCTTTCTGTGTTATTTTCTTTGTTTGACCTAAAAATATGCAAGGAGGTGGAATTATCATTGTAAGTACCTTGTATTCTGTGAAGAAATCACATATAGGACAATGCTAGTTGTTTTCAAAAAATAGAGGAATGTGATCATTCAGTTCTGGGAATTCATAATCTATTTTAGAGTTTGGTTGAGGATAACTATGAATGCAATAGACAAGATGAAAATGAAAGGAATCAACATGTAGTGAATGGGCTGATACTAACAAGATGCACTGATTATGTCAAAGACATGTATACATGTATATTTGTCATATATATGACTTGCAAAGGCTCTATCAATGATATACATGTATATGAACATATACATCTGTGACATGTATACTTGTCTGTTTTAACTGTAAAAATATATGAATACGCACACGTATGTACCTATTTATTAATATATGCACATGTGTATTTATTTATCTTTATGTATAATTATATAATTATATATAATTTTATTTATGAAATATTATAAATTAAAATGTATAATACTGCATAAATAAAATTGTCTTAGAGACATAAGATTAAAATAATATAAAAATAATTATACACATTATATTTAATAGATATAAATATAGAAATGATATATTTATAAAAATACATAAGTAACTGTTATATAATCCTATATAAGTAATCATATATATTACTTATATAAAACATATATAATATCATATATTTTATGTACAGGGATTTCAAAAGGGATTGTGGTTTTCTGGTTTATACAATTAGCCATAGTGAAAGGGATTAACTAAAACAAAGTCAGAATAAAGCAAGTCCAGAATACAGAATAGTTTCTTACTGGAATAATTCATGTTATTGAATACAAAATTTTGTGTTTCTTGCAGCTACGGTAGAAATTGAACCCGGTAGGAATTTTTTATTTTTTATTTATTTTTACTTTGTATTTATTTTTTCACTTTTGAAAATTCACTTCTTGCCTTGGAAGAATTTACCTGTAGGAATTTTTATTATCTGGTGAAGAAAATACACATTTGTCACAAAAATCATTTCCTCTGGTGTTTCATTAAACAATAAATCAGTTTCATATTCCAAACATTGGAGTACTGGCAGATAAAATACGTCAATAAGAAATAAAGGTATAGCTGAGTTCAATGCCAATAGAAATTTTCCATGTGCAAAACGGGGTCTCACTGGGCTGCCTCGTGAGAAGCTGGGGAGTCTTTGACTAAAAGCCAGCAAAGGCAGCCACAAGCCTGGGTCTTTTTAGTAATTGAGACCAAATCATCCCACCTGTGGAAGGGAATGAAAGCTACCCTCACTGTGTGACCTTGAGTACCCAGGATAGAACCTTGAAGGGTGCAGGAAAGCAAACGAGCAAAAATAGCAAAACCAAAATCTTTGCACATTTCAATCCAATCTCTCTTCATGCTCAAGATCCCAGGACTGCACTCCTTAGAGATGCTGTACTGGAAACAAGGGTTTTCCCCTTGCAACACCTGTCATAAAGTTCAACAGGCATGATGAGGTGCTTCCTAAAGTGATTGCAGGAACATTGAATAGTGCAGAGAGATCCTAATGCACCATTCACACTGTGTGGTGCACTTGAAAATATGGTTTATGTGGAGGAGTAGGATGGGAAGAAAGAAAAGGAGGATAGGAGCAAAAGGAAGGAAGAAAAGAAGGAAAGAAGCAAGGAAGGAAGGAGGAGGGAGAAGAAAAAAGAAGTAGGGAGGGAGAGAAGGAAGGAAAGAAAGGAGGGAGTGAAGAAAGAAAAAGAAAGAAAAAAAGAAAAAGAAGGAAAGAAAGAAAGAAAGAAAAAGAAGGAAAGAAAGAGAGAGAAAGAAAGAAAGGAAGGAGGGAAGGAAGGAGGTAAGGAAGAGACAGAAGGAGGGAGGGGAGGTAGGGAGGAAGGAAGGAGACAGGGAGGGAGGCATAGAAGATAGGAAGGGAAGAAGGGAGGGAGAAAGGAAGGAAAGAGAAAAGGAAATAAGGAGGGAAGGAAGGAGGGAAGGAAGAGACAGAAGGAGGGAGGGGAGGTAGGGAGGAAGGAAGGAAGGAAGGAAGGAGACAGGGAGAGAGGCATAGAAGATAGGAAGGGAAGGAGGGAGGGAGAAGGGAAGGAAAGAGAAAAGGAAGGAAATAAGGAAGGCAGAAGGGAGGGAAGGAGGGAAGGAGGAAAGGAATGAAATAAGGAAGGAAGAAAGGGAAGGGGGAGGAGAGAGGAAGGGAGGGACATATGAAAAGAAGAAAAAGAGGGAAGAAGAAAGTGGAAAGAAGAAAAGGAAGGCAGGCAGGAAGGCAGGATGGCAGCTAGGCAGGAAGGCAGGCAGGAAGGAAGGAACTGACGTTTTCACCAAGAGGGTTCCTGTTCCCTTTTAAATCTATGCCTTCGATATCTTCCCAAGGGTAGAACCCTAGAGGCCTCTAGTTAAGGGGGAAGCCATCCAATTAGGAAGCTGCTCAGTGTCTGGTGTAGCCTGGTGTTCCAATAAAATATTGACACCTGCTAGGTTACTGAACAGGGGAAAGAGAAAGAAAATTTCATTAAAAATGGATAACATACAGATCAGGTATTTTTGAAATTGTTGTGTATAAATCTAAAGTGATCTGCTGAGGATGTATGAATAGGTTGTCAATTGCCAATGCAATTCTTTTTTTTTGAGACGGAGTCTCACTCTGTCGCCCAGGCTGGAGTGCAGCGGCGCTATCTCGGCTCACTGCAAGCTCCGCCTCCCGGGTTCACGCCATTCTCCTGCCTCAGCCTCCTGAGTAGCTGGGGCTACAGGCGCCCGCCACCACGCCCGGCTAATTTTTTGTATCTTTAGTAGAGACGGGGTTTCACCGGGTTAGCCAGGATGGTCTCGATCTCCTGACCTAGTGATCCACCAGCCTCAGCCTCCCAAAGTGCTGGGATTACAGGCATGAGCCACCGCGCCGGGCCAGCCAATGCAATTTTTGTCCGGTGGGATAGCCGGGATGTTGAGGAATAAAGTTCACGTTATTGCAGATACAGACATTTCCAAGTGGTATTTTCATATTCATTCATTATAAAAGCCCTTAAATGAGCAACAAATAATTAAACAACTCTTTTAAATCTTCCTCAGCCCTAGGAAGACATAAGATTAACGCCACAGAATTATTATAAATAATGATAATAAAAAGAGCAAATGAGATAAAGCACCTATTTCAACCATAGAAGAAACTTAAAATAACCCCTCACATGGTTCGTTGTTAAAACTGAGTCTGTTCATTTGCCAAAATGATATATTCATAAAATACTTTCTGAAATATACAATAATTTCCTAGGGAATTACTTATTAATGTCGATCCCACCGTGTTTTCTAAGATCTATTGTTTTTGTTTCAGTAATACTGAAGCAAAGGTCATTTTCTTATAAGAATTATATGAATGCTCAAGGTATTCTTAAGGGCAGATTCTACGTTTTAATAAAATCCTATAATCAAATAAAAAATGATGTTTGTTTTCTTACTTGCTATAGCTGAAGGACATTTGCAGAAGAAACAAAACTGCTGTATTTTCAAAAAGACATTTTTAGTTAAAATTTTTCTGCCTAATTGCCTCAAATAATTTCCTCCTGAATGTACCACGGGAAAGTGAAATGAAAAATTCTAAAGCACAGCAGTTTTGTTCTTCCTTAAAAGCATTTTTTATTCTTGTATGTTCCATCTTCGTTAAGGTCATCAGCCTTCACTCGGCTAAATAAGAAAGAAAACAAATTCAGCTTCAATTCCTTTTGTAAATATACATTTTTTTTTTATTTTCAATAGCTTCAGGGGTCCAAGTGGTTTTTGTGTGCATGGGTGGATGCACAGTGGTGAAGTCTGGGATTTCAGTGCACCTGCCACCCGAGTAGTGTACATTGTACCCAATAGGCAGTTTTTCATCCCTCATCCCCATCCCACCCTTCCTGCTTCTGAGTCTCCAATGTCCATTATGCAATTCTGTAGGCCTCTGTATACCCATAGCTTAGTTCCCGACTCCTTTTATGCCTTTTGTGTAATAACAATCAATTGCAGATTCTACATTTGCTGATAATTGAAATAACTCTCTTTTGCTCTATTTACAACACCTCTGATGTAGCTTATGTTTTTATTTGGAATTCTACAATACTGTCATCATTTTTAAAAACTAGATTGAAAATGGATTATTCACTAAAACATCATTTTTAGTGAGAAAAATGGATTCCATAACCTTACCGTTTTCTAAAAAATACACAAAGTTTGATGTCAATGAACTCCCTTAAAAATGCCCCACCAATAATACCCATTATTAATAACCTGATGTGCAACTTCGATGTGCTTTTTAAAATGCGTATAACCAATGCACACACACACACACACAAACACACAAACACATGCATTCCTACTATTTTATTATTGGCTTAATGGTGGCCTAGTAACAATCAACTGTAGAGTTTCTTACTATGAAATGTTCCTGCTATACACCTTTTAATGCACACATTTAATTATTTTTATAAAATTTATATAAAATATATCAGTGGTGATCTACTTGACAATTCTTAATATGATACATATTACCAAATTATTTTCTATGAAATTTGCCACAATTTACAGTCTTTCCAGCAATAAATGAGAAGGGTGAGAAGGAAGGGAGGGAGGAAAGGAAGGAAATAAGGAAGGAAGAAAATAAAGGAAGGAAGGAAGAGGCAGGAAGGAAGGAAGAGGCAGGAAGGAAGCAAGGGAGGGAGAGAGATAAGGAAAGAAGGAAAAGAGGTAGGCAAGGAAGAAGGAAGGAAGAGAGAAAAAAATTTCTACTTTTTCTTCTTCATGACATTGCATCACAGAAAACTTCTTTCCAATATCATAGATTAAAATCCCATATTACTATTTTTATTTACTTTTTTTGACTTCCAGTAAACCTGAGAACTTGAATGTATTTTTAAAGATAAGTTCATTGATCTTTTGTCATTCTAGTTACTTTTCTATTGTAGAAACATCTTTGCATATTAGCATATTAGTGAAATCTATCATCTATCTATCTATCTATCTATCTATCTATCTATCTGTATTTCTGTACATGTTTCTGTACTATGGTATGTTTTATTTCTGTATTATGGTATGTTTTATTTCTGTATTATGGTATGTATTCTATATTTCTGTATTATGGTATTTCTGCATTATGGTATGTATTTGACATAATTTCTTATAGTCTGGTGTTTATGTTATGATTCTATAATGCACTATTTACGAAACCCAATTTGTGTAGTCTTCAAAATGGATCCTTTTGTCACCCTTCATCTCCATAGTTTTTGTAATTACAAGCATGACAGTTTTGTTTTTAAAACACAATTATTCTCTTATTTTCCAGCATATAAAGATCACTCAATCCCCGTTCCTATTTTTCATCAATCCTATTCACTTTGATTTTTCAGCTTCTTGTGATCAAAAACAGGAGATAATTTCCATGTTAGAGAGATCTCCTCGATTCCCATGAGGCCATCCAGAGCTAATCCTGTGGAATGAATTTTTATGTCAGCCACCTCTCTGCTCTTTGCCTCCAGACTTCAGGAATGAACTTTAGGGCCGCTCACAAGCAATACCAGGTGCATACTTATTAATAATCAGTTGCCTACATTTGCTCACTTAAAAAAACATTCACCAAGGGTTTCACACTCTGTACTCAATTCCATGAGTGTTAGACTTCATATTTTCGACTAGTGGGCATTCTACGACCCTTTTATTTGCGTCTTTTCCGTTATGCAATCAGTGATGTTTGCTTACTTATCTTGTTTTCACTCTCTTACACTTTTCTTATGTCTTACAGGTAATTCTTTGAGAAAATTAAGGTGAATGGGGATAGATATATGACCAGCATTTTCTACGTAAAAGTCATTTGTGTATTTCAAAGAGCTGAAAAAATTCAATATAATGTTAATGGGAAAAGGAGAACTGACTCTCCCAGATATAAAGAGTTGCGTAGAGTTGTTCAAAGTTTCACACCTATTGGGCCACTGCTTTTTATGTAATTGGTTGGCTTTTAAATGTCTTGGGAATGAGGCAAACTCTAGCCCAATGAGTTACCTAAACTCCAGGGAATAGATATCAAGCCTTTTGGGAGGTTCTATTTCATTTTCCATGCCCAGAATTAAGGCAAGAAGTGAGCCTATTCCTCACAACCTCTCCCTATGTACCAGATAGGAGTAAAGCCCAAAGACTTGAAAATAACATTTCACTAATTTTTACTCCTAACTCTCTTATTTTCTCAACATATGGGATGAGCTAAGAATCACAAGGCTGATTTTTGCAACTACTGTATGAAGATCTTATAACTTTCATTTTATAATGGAGGAGTACTTGTGTTATTTTTTCTTGAGATCTCAGCAGAAGCCAAGACTAGATTAGTTCTATTTTAACATCATCTTTCAAGAAGGACATTTTATGGTATGATTTTGAGCAAGTAAATGTGTTCGTAAAGAGATATTGTGTCTAATTTATCATTAACAGAATACTGTGGTCATCCTTGTCAAGTCTGGACTATTCTTTTTTGAATATTTGAGAACGAGCAATTGATTTTGCAATTGAATATTGTCAACTGGGAAAGAAAAGTAACTAATCAAAGTGTGTTTTATATTCTTCAACACCTATTGTTTAACTTGCTATAATATTTTCTTATATGGAAAATGTATTTTACTGGTAAGGATGCAAGTCAAAATAGGTAAAAAAGTCAAATTATATCATCATAAAAGTAGTTTCAGCATAGGATACAGGCAGATCACAAAAGCAAGACAACACTAAACTAACTAAGCTAAGGTTTTTAGACATAGTAGTTTTTATAATGGTTATTTGATCGATTATCTGTTTCAAACTTATACCTATATTTTCAGTATTGTTTACGTTATCAAAATTTGAAGGTGAAATAAATTACTATACATGCTCAAGGGAAGGGAGTGTGTTCTGATTTTTTTAATTGATTAGCCAAAAATATAAGTGGTGCTCAAAGATGCAAGTCAGCCGATTGATACATGTTGTAAGAATGTGAAATACTTTTATGCTTCAAAGAGCTGAGAAATGCAACACAGCAGGAAGGGAGGTGAAGTGAAACCTCTCAGAGGTCTCAATAGCCATTCCCTATAGTTAAGGGGGCTCAATGGGCTAAGATCTGACTTATACCTAAGACATCTGAAGAGCAGATGACAAGATTCTTAGCTAAGAAAGCAAAGGATATATGGACTATCTTAAGCTCATAGAGAGTCCATGATGCAGTCTTTCATGTGGATCCTACAAAAGAGAAATCTAACCTGAAGACAGCTCATACCTTGCAGATGATTGAAAAGGTAATATAATCTAGCAAGAAGAGGCTCTATGGAGAAAGGAGATATAAGTGAAATATTTCCAGGCATCAAAGGCAGAAGAGAAACGGGGGATGCTACCATCCCCAAAGAACCTGTGTGAGTGTTGCATAAAAAAAACAAAACACCTTTAGACACCTACCCAGCCAACAGCATATGCTGTACATGAAACAGCAGTTTTGAGTATTACAGGAGTCTGATATTTTAAAATAAAATCAAATTGTCTTTTATAATTAGAAGGAAACCACAGAATTTTTGTTTGTTTTTCATGTGATCTGGGAGTCAACAGAATAGTTGAATCACTGAACCAAGTCAGGGAAAGCTTTCTAGCCCAAAGAATTGGATTCAATTGAATGCCAACATTTTCCTTTATTACATTTAGGATTCTTGTTCAATGTAACAGCGACAATATCAAGTTGTTAACAGACAGCACAGAACTAAAACCAAACCTCTTCGTGTTTTCTGTTTGAGCACATCATACACAGTCTAATTAGACTAGTCAAATTTTATATAATTACAAACATTAGAAATTGTTTTGAAATTGAACATTAAATTACTTTACAATATTTTATGTAGACACTAATTAATTTTTGAAATTTAAGTAGAAAATGTAATCTGGAAAATAAACCCTACCATTGTGTTTAAAAATATAAACAAAAATATAAATATTATTTTTATTATTTAAAATACAATCTATTATAAGTATTACCTAGTAGTTTTGACAATTATATGTTTTCATCAATATCACACTTTTAAAAGTTAAGATAATACAATCTTAAAATAGATGTTAATGAGACTTTTCTGACAATTTTGTAAGAACAGTTATGTACTGGTATTATAGTGCTTCTTGGTCTTAAGTACTGACTCACTAGAATAGGTTACTTAGAGCAGCCTACTTTTGAGCAGCTGGAGATTGCTGTAAAAATAGGTTTTCGCCTTTGTTTAGCTTGATTACATACACCAACAACACAACATACATATATATAAATATATATATTATATATATATTTAGCATGCTAATTTTAATTGTCAACATAATATTTTAACTTACTTTGAAATAATATTTGCAAATAAACTTACTTTGATTTACCATAATACTTTATATTATAGAATATATATGTTCATGGATGTCATAAAAATGATTTTAAACTATCTCTTTCAAATTTCACCTGTTCTCATTTCCTTTCCTTTTGAAAACACAGATCTGGTTTCCAGAAAAGATGTGAAAAAGAAATGTCAAGAAAGGTCCTCACGTTGCTTTTTTGCTTTTTCCTTGGTTGGAATTTCCAATTCACCACTGATCTAAGAAGCTTTGTTCCTGGGTGTATACGTTTGTCATGTGTACTATATATAGTATCATTGGCTTTTTTTTTCACAGTGCAACTGTACTTTACCACAAGGGACACACTTACATGAATAAGTAGCCATTTGGATTTTTAACCAGGAAACCCTGGTAAAATTCTTGGTCCTGTTGCATGCATGAGAAACCATAAAATTTTATCTCCCTCATTTGATTTTTAATTCAATAAAGCACAAATTACCAATGAGCAAATAAAGCAAGTGAAAGGACATTGTAAACTATAGTGTTATATGAAAATCTAACTTTATATCACTATAGAATGTGGGATTTACATGTAGTACACTATCTTGGGTATTGAAACAGGTTATTTAAAGATAAATACATAAAATGGAAAACAATAATAATCATACATTTTGTAATCATTTATGAACTAATTCTCTAATCTATAATTTAAAGAAAGCTTCTACCTCCTGACCCCTGAAAAATGAGCAAAAATAAGATGAATGACTAGATTACAGAGTATCAACAAGAAGGCACTAGAAATTATAAGGCACTCTATCTACCTGCAAGCCTCTCTTCGAACCCCCTTATCCACTGAAATCGAGGGTTGGTATAATGATCTAGAAACTTCAGGAAGTTCTATGTTGTTTTTGTTTGTTTGTTTGAGATGGAGTCTCATTCTGTCACCCAGGCTGGAGTACAGTGGTGCAGTCACAGCTTACTGCAGCCTTGACTTCCTGGGCTAACGCCACCTCAGCTACCTGAGTAGCTGGGACTACAGGTGTCCACCTCCATGCCCAGCTAAGTTTTAAAATTTCTTTGTAGAGGCAGAGTCTCACTATGCTGCCCAGGCTGGTGTCAAACATCTGAGCTCAAGTGATCCTCCCACTCTTCAGCTTTCCAAACCACTCGGATTACAGGCATGAGCCGCAGCACCCAGCCTGGATGTTCTATATTGCTGCATGTATCTTTACCCTACCATCTTTTCACAAATGCATTCAGTAGGGTTCATCTCTTTGGAATCAATGTTCAGCTGCTACTTAGATTCAGCCAGTATGAGAGGAGAAGCCAAATTTCCATCTTAAGTCAAAATTGCATATCCTAGCAAAAGTTACAGTGTGTGTTAGGTGCCTGGTCAATCATAAAGTGGAACTTTTTTGGATCATTCATGGGTAGTGACAAGCATGATGATTAGAGATTCAGCCAAAGGAACATCTGGACACACATCTCCAATAATATGTTCTTTTCCATGATCAATGAAGACATTTACCATGGGAATGAAGGAGACCAAATTACCATTTTCTACATTAATTCATCAACTCACAATGCGAACCCCATGAAATAGTTCTCTTCTTTTGCTCTTAGTAATTTGCATCTTTTAACTCCCAACTTCTTGACTGTGTCTGACTTCTGGCTACATACACTGGGTGAAATTGTCACATTTTATTAATATGTCAATTTTTCATTTACATCCTGGTTCACCTCTTTCTTGTTTTATGACTTTGGACATAACCCCTGTAAAATAACATATAAGAACATTAGTCTCGTAATTTTTTTCCCCAGAATACTAAGTAGGCAATAATTTTAAAATACACACAGGCACTTGAAAAATAATAGTAATTACAAATAAAATATATGTATATATATCAAAAATACATGAATCAATGATATATATATCATATATATACATATGTATATCCACAAATATACACTTCAATGAATCAGTTGCAAGTGCTATAAACTCAAGAGCACATTATCTAAAAGTTTATAATTTACCAACAATTTGATTCTTTAAGTTAAAGGAAAGAATGAGTCTGCCCTCTGGTGTGAACTAAATAGAAGCAAACAATTTATACATTTCAAAGAGTAAAGATAATCCCCTATGTATCTTATCCATGTAAATCTGTGTAATTATATCAGATTTAAATATTTTTAATGACTTGGTTTTATAGCAGATAGGCACATCCATATGAGCACTGAGAAACAAAGACTAAAGAAAATACACAACAACACTGATTCACTCCACCACAAGCTAGTGGTACATTCATGGATTACACCATGCAGTCTCATTGGCGATCACTTAGGGAGCTGAAAACCCTACCCATTGGCTTGGAGTCTCATTCAAACCCTGTCATGGGAAATCATTATTTTGAATGTGTCTGTGAGGTGGGTACTTGCATGAGATTCCCATTTGGATTCATACACTTAATACAGTGGATTGCCCCCCTGCTGTTGGTGGGTCCTCTCCAATCTATTGAAGACCGGAATAGAACACAGAGACTGAGTAAGAGGGAACCTCACCTCCCTGACTGATTCAGCTAAACATAGGATTCTCCTGTCTCTAAACTGGCACCTACACCATTGGTTCTCCTGGGTCTTGGGTCTTCAGTCTGGACCCCACACCACCAGCTCTCCTAGGTCTTGGAATTTCAGACTCAGATTGAAATTCACACCCTCAGCTCTCCTGGGTCTCAGATCTTCAGACTAAGGTTGGAACTCACACCATCAACTCTCCTGGGTCTCAGGCCTTCAAACTCAGACTGGACCTCACACCCTCAGTTCTCCCAGGTCTCAGGCCTTCAGGTTCAGACTGTAACTCACACCATCAACTCTCCTGGGTCTTAACTCAGTCCTTCAGACTCAGACTAGAACTCATACCCTCAGCTCTCCTGGGTCTCAGGCCTTCAGACTCAGACTTGAACTCACACCATTGGCTCTCCTGGGTCTCAGGCCTTCAGACTCAGATTGGAACTCACCCCATGAGCTGTCCTGGATCTCAGGCCTTTAGTCTCAGACTAGAACACAGACTACCAACTCTTCTGAATCTCCAACTTGCTGCCTACAGATTTTAGGACCTCTAATTTTCCATTTTGTGAACCACTTTCTCTTAATAAATCTCTTTGAATCTATCTATGTATCTATCTATCTTCTATAAAGTCTTTCTCAGAGAACCCTAATTCAAACTCTCTCTCTGTCCCTACTGGGGTGGTGTCAGAAGAAACCCAGTGGAGAGTCAGGGTGAGAAGTTTGCCTGTTTCCCATTATGGTGTCATTGCAGTCATTATGAGACATCTCTTTACCCTCCTTACAATCCCACAGTGGCCTTATCAACATGGATCACAGAGATTACAGGGAAAATATGGACTTCCACCCCTCCTTCCTGTAGTGAGGTGATACTCCACTTCTCCCATAGGCATGATCTCAGAAGAGGTCTCCTACAACAAAATAATTAAACAATGTGCAAAACCTCAAACATAATCCTAAATGTCCAGGATATAACTGAGAATCACTGTCCATACTAAAACATAACATTCCTTCAATGAGCAATTAAAAACTCTTGAGACAGATGAAAAAGTAGAAAGTTTCAGAGAAGAAATAGAAGACATAGAGAAGAAGAAAATGAAAATTTTAGGACTAACAAATATAGTAACTGAATAAAAGATTACCAGACAGGCTTAACAGAAGAATGGAGAAAGCAAAGGAAAGATAAGTGAGTTTGAAGATAGAATAGAAATTGTTTTAACCCAACTTAAATAGCAGAAAAAATAGAAAATTATGTATAGATTTTCAGGGACCTAACTTTATATGATTGGAATCCCAGAAGAAAAGGGGAAATAATTTGTGCTGAAAAAAATGCATAACTGAAAATGTTTCCTAATTTAGCAAAAGTAATAAATGTACAAATTGAAGAAACTGTGAACTCAAACAGAATAAACTTAAAGACATTCACACCAGGATGCAGCCTGGTTTAACTACAGAAACTTAAAGGCAAAGAAATAAATCTTGAAAGCATTGGAGAGAAATGATGCGTCATCTATGTAGGACAAAACGCATTGTCTAACAGTGTATTTTTCATTAAAAACCATGAAGTCCAACAAACACCAACACAGGATTTTTATGTGCTGAATACAAATCACTGTCAACACATGATTATATATCTAGCTAACACATTTGTTTATGAATTAATGTAGAACCCTGGACATAGGTGAAGGAAAACTAAGAGATGTTGTCTCCAACAAGCCTACCCTTGAAGAACTACTTAAAGTTTTAAAACATAAAATAAACAATAAAGAAAGAAAATTGGAATATCAGGAAGGAAGACAAAACAACAGAAAGAGAAAACATTTCAGTTAATACAATGGCCTCTTCTTCTTTCCTTGATTTTTCTAAATTATGTTTAATAGTTGAAGCAAAAAAAGTATAGCATTGTATTATGTGGTTGTGAATGCATGTTGAATATATAATTAAGATAATTGTATTATAGATAGGGAAAGGTAAAGAGAGATAAAGGAAAGGAAAATTTCTACCCTTCTCTCAAACAAGTAAGATGCTGAGACTAGCAGGTGGTGATGAGCCATATGCATATAATCACTGTAAATAAACTAATGTTTAATTAGAAAATAACTGTAAGTAACCCAGAGGAAGGCAATTAGGAAAAAAAAAAAACAGGGAAATGAAGAACAGAGGAACAAACTGAAAAGAAAACAAAATAAAATCAATTAAGCACTTACATATCAATAATGTATCTTTTAAAAATTGCTTTTTATACTAGCATACAATTGGAAACAACCAAAATGACACTGAATAAGTGAGTGGTTAAACAAACTGGAATACATCCATGCAGTGGAATATTATTCAAAAATAAAAATAAATGAATGACTAGTTCACACAACAACTGGATGGATCCTGAGGGCATTTGGCTGAATAAGTAACACCACTCTCAAAATGTCACATACAATATCATTCCATTTATATAACATTCTTGAAATGGCAAGATTTTGTGATATATGCCACCACATTTTTAAATATCATAAGTTCAAACTTTCTAATAACTGATATATCTTCTTTATACATACTAAGCATTTTTAATATACTACCACTCATTATTAAAACATTTGAAATAGTCATTATAAAAAATAAAACAGGCTGGACACAGTTGCTCATGCTTGTAATCCCAGCATTTTGGGGAATGAAGCGGGGGATTACTTGAGCCTAGGAGTTTGAGACCAGCCTGGGCAACATAGCAAGACCTCATCTCTACTAAAATAAAAAATTTTTAAAAATTATCAAGTCATGATGGTGTACACCTGTAGTCCTAGATACTTGGGAAGCTGAGGTGGGAGGATCACTTGAGCCTGGGAGGTCGAGGCTGCAGTGAGCCATGATCATGCTTGCACTCCAACCTGGGTGACAGAGTAAGACCCTGTCTCAAACAAAATAAAATAAAATAAAACAAAATATCCATGGTTTGTCTAGCAAAGTCCTAAGCACAATAAATATGGTGAGAATAGAAAACATTTTACAAAAATCACATCCTGTCATTAGTTGTAATTGACAGTGGTACATCTGTGGATAGAGTAAAATGTAATTATAAAATCATTAACCTGATATATTATCATTATTTATTTAATTAAAATATTATACGGTAAAATTTCTAGGTAATATTGACCTACACATGTGAATGGGTATAATAGAAATTGATGCATTATAAGGGAAGTGTATGTGGTTGGTGGTGTATAATACAACTTCCAGCATGAGAATGTCAGGGCAAGGAAATTCAGTGAAATAATGAAACAAGTAAACTTCAAACAACTCAAATTAAAAAAAAAAAAACAGAAACAGAAAAATTAAGATATTTAGAAATTCACAGCATAAGAGGACAAAAAAAATTCAACTTTTTAACAATAATACTCAATGTAAATGAAAGCAGTGTGAGTGCTTTCTAATTAAAGATAAAGACTGTTGAGCAGAACTAAACATTTTTAAAATCTAGCTTTTCACTTTACAAAAAGGAAAACTAAATCATGAGGACACAAAAAAGACAAGAAAATCATGATTATTATTTTAATGGGATATGATACAACTGTGAAAAAGAAAGAATCCACTATACACATCAACATGGACCAATTTTTTTAAAAAAGGAATATTTGAACAAGAAGTCTTTGTGCAGAAAAACATATTCACCTAACTTTATTCATATAAATTTTTAAAACAGAAGAATTCATTGACATGGAATTTACAAAAGCATTCATGCAAGCTAAAATGTATGGAAATGAAAAATTCAGGTTAGATGCAAAATTTTGGGGGGACACAGGAGGAATCTGGTGAAAATTCATGATCCAGATACAAATTTGAAGTGGCACATTGTATTAGTTCATTCTCATGCTGCTAATAAAGACATACCTGAGACTGGGTAATTTATAAAGGAAAGAGGTTTAATGGACTCACAGTTGCACATGGCTGGGGAGGCCTCACAATTATAGCAGAGGGCAAATGAAGAGCAAAGTCATGTCTTACATGGTGGCAGGCAAGAGAGCGTGTGCAGGGGAGCTCCCCTTTATGAAATCATCACATCTCATGAGACTTATTCACTATCACGAGAACAGCATGGGAAAGACCCTCCCTCATGATTCAATTAGCTCTCACCGGGTGTCTCCCATGAAATATGGTAATTATGGGAGCCACAGTTCAAGAGGATATTTGGGTAGGGACACAGCTAAACCATATTACACATGGATCCATTTGCTAATGTTAAATCATCAGTTATTCATTTCATTTTTTCCTTTTTCTGATTTCCTAAAATATTTGGAAGTTTGTCTTGCCACAGAAGGCAAGGACATTTTCAATGTAAGGAATAAAGCCAAGAGCAAGGCTGCAAGTCATAGGCTGACATTGAGCATGAGGAAGGCTTGTCACGCTAGGCAGATCCTTCCCTCACCACTGACTATCTGCACCGGAGGAACCCAGGAGAGCTTGAATATTTCTAATCATTGAATGCCCCAGGACCCTTCAACACAGGAAGTGATCAATTGCACCTGAGTAACCTGTGGCTGAGGACAGGGAATGTGTCATCTCAAGCTGATTGGAGCATGCCTGACCTCCTCAGTTTGATGGTTCTTCTTTCCCTTGAATTAGAAATGACCTCCCTATACACACCTTCCATGAAAGATCCTGTCTCAGCTTATTCAGGCTAATATAGCACAATACCATACAGACTGCATGACTTATAAACAACAGATGTTTATTTCTCACAGTTCTGGAGGCTGGAAGTCCAAGATCAAGGCATGGCTGATTCAGTGTCTGCTGGACTCACTTCCTGATTCACAGAGATGGAGGCTTCTCACTGTATCCTCACATGGTGGAAGGACAAGGGAACTCTCAGGGGCCGCTTTTATGAGGGCACTCATCCTATTCGCAAGTCTCCACCCTCCTGACCTCATCAGCTCCCAAAGACCCCTCGTTTTAATATCGTCATCTTGGAGGTTAAGACTTTAAAGTATGAATATCTGGGAAAACATAAACATTTAAACCACAGCAGATCCTCAACCTTTCACACAAAACATCATCTTTTATGTGATAGCATTTGTGTAATTTGTAGTGTTGGAAGGTTACTAATTTTAAACCATGAATTTATAATGGTTACACCTACAGTCTAGTTAGCCTTTTTTTAAAAAAAGTCTTTAACATTGTCTATTTGTAACTAGGGATTTGCCTCTATTTAGAAACATCTATATCAACAAATATTTCATTTCAGTTGTGGAGAAAATAAATCTAGGGCCACCTTGAATAAGGAAAAATAAAGTAAAACTTACTTGTGTTTTCATGTTTTATTCTCTTCATAGAATTGACCCTATATTTAAGAGTATACATGCACACACATATATGTAGTATTATTTATTTTTATTTTTTTTATATAATTGTGCATACATAGTCACAAATACTAATTCTGTTTGTCTGAATAACTACATCTTCAACTTCAATGTATGTTTTCCTGAAATATTTTATAAGCTGCTCAGGGAAAACAAAGGAGCTTTTCACTGAAGTCTAATCAAGAAGACTTGCTCAATGTAGAGTAATAGGACAGCATCCTGATAGAAATATAACTTTCAAAGGCTGTGTCATTAAAAGAAAGCAAGTTGTTGAAGGCATGTTTCTATTCATAAAATTGAAGATAAATAATTTGTGTTTAATAAAATTGCAATTTTTTAAACTTTTAGGTTCAGGGGTGCATGTGCAGGTTTGTTATGTGTCACAGGGTTTGTTGTACAGATTATTTTGTCACTCAGTCACTAAGCCTAGAACTCAATAGTTATTTTTTCTGCTTCTCTCCTTCCCCCCACCCTCCACTGTCAAGTAGACCCCAGTGTCTGTTGTTCCATTCTTTGTGTCCATGAGTTCTCCTCTTCTAGCTCCCACTTATATTTTTAAAAATAATCCAAGTTCAAAGTTCTTTCTAATCTTAAAGCATCGTTAAGCCACATTCCCTGAAGCAACTGACCCAAGAAAACTAGAGAAGAGTTTATGGCTTGATGTTCCAGGAGACAAATACAAAATCAGATTAGAAGAAAGGAAAGAGCTGAGCCAATTCTGTGTTTACTATGCCTGTCTAATTTCTCCTTGACAATTGGCAGCAGAATGTTTTCGTTCCATGATGCAGATGAATTCTTATTGAAGTTTCTGCTATCCATCCAAGGCAACATAGCTTGTTCCAATATTCAGAGAACAGCAGCCCTAATAAATAAACACACAACCACATATAAGGATTGTTGGCTTAAGTCATGACAATATTTTTGTTTTTTGATGTAAAATATATCTTTTCATCTTTATGCAGAAATTAAAAGTTACTCACCACCCACTTTTTCTCCCTCTTAAAAAGATTGTTTCTTGGGCAAGCATCTGGAACTGTGGTGGCTGCTACAGGGATATTCTGACAGTGAACGATGGTGGGGTGGGTAGTGTTAACAGAAGATGAGAGGCTGCAAACTCCAGTGTGGTGTGGACAGCATAAATCCCACGACAACATAGCTACTGTTCATATATCTTGCATTTCTTGAAAGCTGACATTGAGATTAATGATTTGAAATGCAGTTGTGCTACTCATTTATTACCAAAATTTTCTTTGCAGAAGCCTAGGCCTGAAAATAACTGTGCTTGATCCATTTGGCAGCTTCTTAGTAGGTTACTCGAATCTTTTTTTCTGAAATATCAAAATGATTCCTTTTGTTAAATGTCCAGCATGATGCTTGAGAAATAGAAGACACACTAAAAACATCATCTTTAGAATTTCCATTTTCATCAGAGAAATATCTGATTTTTCTCTTTTACTAAGAGGGAAATTATAAAACAGAGACCCATGTAGATAAATTTTATAACTCATATAAAATGGTAAAGAAAACCACTGATTGTGCTAAACATGATAGCTATAGCAAAAGTTGTAGTTGATTCCCTTTTTAGCTATTTACATAAAGGCACAATGAAGAAAAATGTAATAATTTGTAAAATGGAAAACATCTTTTTTTGCCAAATATGATTTCCATAGAAAAAATAAACTATTCATATTAATACACAATTTGGATGGCACATTTCATGTGAAATGCACTTTACTAATCATTGCCATAAAATGAAAGTGAGGACATGTGCAGTGGCTCATGCCTGTAACCCCAGCACTTTGGGGAGGCCGAAGCAGAAGGATCACTTGAGCCCAGGAGTTGAAGAACAGTCGGGCAACATAGCAAGACCCCTAACTCTACAAAAAATAAAAAATAGCTGAGCATGGTAGTGCGCACCTTGGATCCCAGCTACTCTGGAGGCTGAAGCAGGGGGATCACTTGAAGCCAAGAAGTCGAGCCTGCAGTGAGCTATAATCTCACCAGTTGACTCAGGGCTGCACAACACAGCAAGACACTGTCTCTAAAGAAAAAAAAAATGAAGTGAATATGCCTAGCCTTAAGGAATTTATAGAGCAGTTTGGCCAAATAGAATATTTGACTTTTAGTGAATATTAATAAGGTCTCCAGTGGAAAAATCCTTTAAATTAACATTTATGTGCCCTTTTCCAAATATATTTATTATAAAAACTGGAAAACAGTGTGGAGTTGGCACTGAATCCGTAGCAGGAAGATGCAGTCATTTGTTCTGGTGTGACCATATGTGTCCATGTGGAAAGCTATATTTCTTTCGTGGAAGATGTAGGAAGATATATTTCCAGGAAGCTAGATATTGTCCTCTTCCTTACAAGGCAGCAATACACACATGCTTTGAATTGTCTCACTGTGTTGTTCAACTAGCAATTCCATTTTCAACTCAACCCTTTCTCATGCAGAGCAAAGTTGCTCATTTCAATCAGCTTTTAAATAGGGAAAAACTGGAAAAACCTTAAATGTACATCAGTGGAGGTATGGAGAAAAATATCTCTTATTTATTCATATAGTGGAATATTATACAGAGTTATTGGAGCAAATAGGTTTATATTTACCAAGACCAAATCTCAGAGGCATATATTTGAGCTAAAGAAGCAATCAGCAGAAACATATGTGCATAAATGGAAAAGATAATATGTTTCACATGCCAGAATTGAAATCAATCAGATATGTTTTCTTTAGGATACATACATAATTTTAAATTTTTAAAAAATATAGAAAAAAGAGAATAATTAGGAAAGTAGTAATATGTGGTGGAAGCGGGGAGTGGGAATTTTGGGGGGAGTTATATCTTTTAAAAAATGATTAGAAGCAAAATTAGTTCTTAGTGTCTGCACATTTAATGTTTAAAATATTTTCTTAATCAGCTAAGATTATAACAAGAATGTACAAGACTTTTAAAGAGAAAGCTCCCAATATTGTTGAAAAGTAGCAGAAAATAGAAATAAATGGAGAAGTATGAATATATGTAGATAGGAAAACTCAATAGTGTAAAAATGACACATCATCTTATATCAAAAGCAGTGCAATCCCAAAGAAAATGTTTATTATTTTGTAGAAATTGACAAGATATCCTAAAATTTTGAAGAAACATTATGAGGTAATAGCACCCAAGGACAATATGAAATTAAAGAATGAATACACGAAAATGGAACTTTCAAACAGCAAAATATATAGAAATTTGAGTAATGTGGTGTTGGCAAGAAATAAAGAAACAACATCAGTTTGATTCTGAAAAAAGTGTTGACATCATCTTCAAACACGTATTTTATTGCCGTGCTAGCAAAAAAAGGAAAAGAGAAGAAAATTTTTAAAGGAATAAAAAATTTTTAAGTTAAAATATGTCTTTTTTTTTTTTTTTTTTTTTTTTTTTGAGACAGAGTCTCACTCTGTCGCCCAGGCTGGAGTGCAGTGGCGTGATCTTGGCTCACTGCAAGCTCCGCTTCCTGGGTTCACCCCATTCTCCTGCCTCGGCCTCCCGAGTAGCTGGGACTACAGGCCACCACGCCTGGCTAATTTTTTGTATTTTTAGCAGATACAGGGTTTCACTGTGTTAGCCAGGATAGTCTCGATCTCCTGACCTTGTGATCTGCCTATCTCGGCCTCACAAATCATGTCTTTTTTTAATATCAACTTTTTTTTAAGTTCTGGGGTACATGTGTGGGATGTGCAGATTTGTTATATAGGTAAACGTGTGCCATGGTGGTTTGCTGCACAGATCATCCCATCACCTAGATATTAAGCCCAGCACCCACTAGCTGTTCTTCCTGATAGTCTCTTTCCTCTCCCCCTGACTGACAGGTCCCAGCGTGTGTTGTTCCCCTTCATGTGTCCATGTGGTCCCATTGTTCAACTCCCACTTATAAGTGAGAACATGCAGTGTTTGGTTTTCTGTTCCTGCATTAGTTTGCTGAGGATAATGTCTTCCAGCTCCAACCATGTCCCTGCAAAGGACATAATCTCATTCCTTTTTATGGCATAGTATTCCATGGTGTATATGTACCACATTTTTTTAATCCAGTCTATCTTTGAGTGAGATTTGGGTTGATTCCGTGTCTTTGCTATTGTGAATATTGCAGTCAACATACACATGCATGTATCTTTATAATAGAATGATTTAGGAATATTTTTAAAAAATAGGATGAGGTTAAATTCATAAAATTCATAAATACAGAAAATACAGGGTCATCTATGAACATGTGACTTTTTATCCTCTGGTAACATAATATGTTCACTGAGAACACATTGCACTCAAAACATGGGTCTAATTTACGTAATAAATCATCACACATTCAGCATCTTAAAATAACCTCCATTTATCAGTTCACTTTTTTTGTGGGTCAAAGGCTGGGCACATGGTCACTAGGTCTTCTGCAAGGTTGCAGATAAAGTATTAGCCAGGGGTGCATTCTCATCTGAAAGCTTGACTGTGGATAGAATCATTTGCAAGCACACTGAGGTTGGTGACAGAATTTATTTCCTCATAGCTGTAGGACTGAAGAAATCCTGCAGTGGCTTCTAGCTGGCTGTGAGCTGGCTGTGGGCTGAAGGCCATTGTGAGCCAACGGAGGTCACATAAGCTCCCCAGATGTCCATCCACAACATGGTGTCTTTCTTCTTCAAAGTTAGCAAGAGAAAAAAAGGCAAATTCTAGAGTCAGTCAACTAATACAATGAAGTCTTATTTCATCTGTCTTAAGCAACTTGGGCTATTGTAACAAACAGCATAGACTGAGAGGCTTAAACAACAAACATATTTCTCATAGTTCCAGAGGCTGGAAGTCCAAGATCAAGATCAAGGATTCAGTTCCTGATGAGGCCTCCCTCTTCCTCTTATGTCCACCTTCTTCCTGCATCCTCCCATGGAAGACAAAGACAGGGAGAATAACCTCTGGTGTCGCTTCTTCTTCTTCTAAGGAAACAAATCCCATCATGGGAGCTTAATCACCTCCTGAAGGCCCCACCTCAAAATATCATTACCTTGGGGGTTAAGGTCTCAACATATGAATTTTGAGGGGACACAAACATTTCATGCACAGCACCATCATAATTGCCATAAAAGATAACCTAATCAAAGAATTGCCATAGAAGGTAATTTTAATCAAATTATATTTGGCAGTGTATGGGTTAGAGCAAGAAAAAAGTCCCACTCACACTGTAAGGGGATTACACAAGAGCGTGAATACCAGGAGGTAGGATCATGGAGGCCACACTGGAGTCTATTCACCACATTAGTTACTCAGTTATTGTGCTTATCACCTATCTATCTAATCATCTATCTATCTATCCAACTACCATCAATCTGTCTTCTATCAACCATCCATCTCTTATTTTTCTATCTTTTCATCCATATCTATCTATCTATATCTATCCACCATCTCCATTTATCTTGCATGTACTTATTCATTTTATCTATCCATCCATCTCTATCTTTCTATTTCTCCATCCATATCTATCTATCTATCCACCTATCCATCTCTATTTATCTATGAATGTATTTATCTATTCATTCATTCATCTATGCATTTATCTCTATCTATCTATATATCCATCTATATCTATTTATCATCTATGTGTGTGTATCTCTTATCTATCTAATTTTAAAAACAACTACATAAGCTAGAAAGTCATGACTAAACTTAGATCAGCAGATTTTTGATATGGTGCTTATTTCTAATGTTAAACACATATTATGGTCCTTCTTTTAGGATATTTTGACTTCATGGTGGATAATATATTTATGTTCATTTTATAAACATTTTGTGTAGTGTACTGTCTTTAGAAATAAGACGGCATTAATGATTCTGTCTTTTCAGATATTGTCAAAATCCTAAACACAAATCATTAGTGTTCGGATGTAACCAGCTGCATGTTGTAGCAGTGAGAGGAAAATGCATATAGGGCTCATAAAATCCTCCTAAGAAGTCTATGAAAGCATTTCTAGATATCATGTGTATAAGTTGGTTGAGAAAAGTCAATCCTCTAAAAAAGTGGTCCCCAACCTTTTTGGCACCAGGGTCCAGTTTCTTGGAAGGCTATTTTTCCATGGACTGGGAGTTGGGAGAGATGTTTTTGGGATGATTCAAGGGCATTACATTTATTCTGTACTTTATTTTTATTATTATTCTATTGTGACACAATGAAATAATTACACAACTCTCCAGAATGTAGAATCCATGGGAGCCTTGAGCTTGTTTTCTGCCAACTAGACAGCCCCATCTCAGGGTGATGGGAGATGGTGACAGATCATTAGGCATTAGATTCTTATAAGGAGCACACTGCACAATAGGGTTTGCACTCCTATGAGAATCAAATGCCTCTGCTGATCTTGCAGGAAGCGGAAGTTAGTTGGTAATGAGAGCAATGGGAGTGGCTGGAAATACAGATGAAGCCTTGCTTGCTGGTCCGCCTTTCACCTCCTGCTGTGCTGCCTGCTTTGTTTTGTTTTGTTTTGTTTGTTTTGACACAGAGTCTCACTCTGTTGCCCAGGTTGGAATGCAGTGGCGTGATCTTGGCTCACTGCAACCTCTACCTCCTGGGTTCAAGGAATTCTCCTACCTCAGGCTCCCAAGTTGCTGAGATTACAAGCACCTGCCAGCACACCTGGCTAATTTTTATATTTTTAGTAGAGATGGGGTCTTGCAATGTTGGCCAGCTGGTCTTGAACTCCTGACCTCAAGTGATTTGCCTGCTTTGGCCTCCCAAAATGCTGAGATTACAGGTGTGAGTCACTGCACCTGGCCGTGGTCTACTTCTCAACAGGCCACGGACTGGTACCAGTCCATGGCCAGGGGGTTGGGGATCCCCTGCTCTAAAGGAATCACCAAAACATATTAAACAAAAATCCATAAGTTGACCATAGTTTTAGGATTCAAAATATTTGTGGCCACAATATTAATAACATGACCAGAATATTCGTGATGAGGGGCAAACCCCTATTATATAATTAGGAAAATGATTCAGAGACTGCACATGGTTTTCATGAAGATAAAGCAGCTACACTTGAAAATTCAAGTTAGACCATTCCATTTCAAAAAATGCCTAGACTTCTGATATTTGCAAGCATGCTCCATATCACCATCACCTCAGCCAGCTGTTGGCTCAGAGATTAACACCACACACAGTAAAAACAGTGTGTATAAATGTCCACAGGTCCTGAGAGATCTTTCCAACACTTCCACTCCTGTGGCCAGCATGCAAATGCCAAATCATGATGCGATCCCATTTTAATAGCATTCTCTTCTTAAACCCCTGCCTGTGACATTTCTGTATACGTGTAATTAAGACCCTTAAAGGGAGCTAAAAGAGGCCAACTTAATAAAAATGGCAAATTGGATGAAGTAAGTAAAGAAGAAGACAGAACGATGTTGTAGGGCTGCTATAAACTTTTTATTGGTCCATGCTTGAGAAATCCTGAAGGACTCATTTATAGCCTCCCTCCTTAATGTATTCGCAGCCACCTTTAGCTCCTGGCAATAGAAATTCAAAGAATCTCCACATAATCACTTCATTTTCCCCATTCTCTGTCTCTTGTTCGGCTTCGTATAGAGACTTTTAACAAATCTTGTGTGCCTCTTTTATGCCCTCTCACTGTACAGAAATTAATGAAGCAGATTAGTTACTCTGGGAACACTGGTGTTGGCTCAGACAAGGCTCAGTGCCATCCACAAATGCAGCACAAAGTTAATTTGGGTTAGTGTTTGAAATACACATGGCAGTTTGGGAAATGTAGGCGTTGATCATGACCACTGGAGCCATAGGTAATATAATTGAAATGGAGCATATTTTGCTGCTTTGCTTATTTATAAGCAGGGCAGCTAGGTAGCTCATTTAATACAGCATTATTTTTGGAATGTACAATGAGTGCTTAGACCTAGAAAACTGGAGATTCACCTGCAGGAATGCACACAATCAGAATCTAGGGCACCATGAAACTCATATATTTAGCCACTCCATGAATACCCTAGTTTGCATGGTACCAGTCTATAAACTCCAAAAAAAAAAAAAAAAAAAAAGCAACAACAATAGACACAGGTTGGAACATTTAACCTCGAAAAGTCATCTCTGGAAAATGCTCTTGAAAATCCACATTATAAAAAGGACTCAATGATTTACGAGCACTTGTAAGGGCTCCAGCACACATGTGACATTGTCGTTCGTCATATTTGCCATGAATCTGGACAGCTTCACAGTGACTCCCTGACAGCAACACTTTTGTGCTAGCAGAATGCCCTTGAAAGATATCATGACATCAAGTATGCCTGTAACAACCGCCTAACCGCCTAGGACAGACCAAATTGCTCATGGTGGGAGTGGACAGTTAGAACGTAACAGAATAGAAAACCATATTTAACAATCTTGTTTAAAGAAGGGAAACGTTATCATCTAAGTGGAGGGGGTCCCTGGACATGCCACTAGCAACTATCATCTCCACGATTTTTCACACAAGCCTGCATGGCATCTGTGTCCATCAGCCTTTATTATGATTTGACTTATGTACCCTCAAAAATGTATATGACAAAGCCCCTCCCACACCCTACCTCCCAGTACCTTAGAATATAACCATATTTTGTAGTAAGGTTATTGCAGATGTAGTTAAGTTAAGATTAGGTCATATCAGAATAACATGGATCCTTAATCCAACATGACCAGTGCCTCTTTATGAAAAGGAAACATTTGGACATAAAGACTAACAGGGAGAAGGTCAAGTAAGACAGAAGCAGAGAGTGGATTTATTCCACTAAGAAACTACCAGAAACTAAGAAAAAAGGCTGGAACAGATCTTGACCTCACACCTTCAGCGAGAGCACCCTCCTGATCTCACACTTCTGGCCTCCAGAACTGTATGGCAATAAATTTCTGTTGAGTAAGCCATTCAAATGGTGATATGTCGCCATGGCAGTTCTAACAAACACATGCAGTCTTTTTTTTTTTTTTTTTTTTTTTGGTTCAACAAATAGAATTCACACTTACTACCTTAGGCAGCAAAAGATTTTGTTATCCAACAGTGCAAAATTCAGAGAATATCCTGGGGTATCAGAAAGTTAGGTTTTAAAGCTTACGCAGCCTGAAAAAGAAATTCATCCACATTTTGGGAGCTTTTATAGTACAAATAGCAGGTTGCTTGCCACCTTTGACTCTTGCCGTTGGAAAGCAGAAATGCCATTTCTGTTGCTGCTATTCAGCCTAACATCTTCCCAGGAGAAGCCAGGAGCCCAGTGCCCCGGCCAGCAAGTCATTCACTTCTGGAACCAAATCTCCCTGTAGGCTGTCCAGTATCACTAGAAATTGGGTCATCTGGTGTACACCTGACATGCAAGGGAGTTAGGACACCATCTGACTTCTGCATTGTGAGTCAGCTCAGACCTGGAGAAATTCATAAACTAGGCGGACGGTTTCGATTGGAAGGCCACAGAGAACAAAGATCCACAGATGTGTCTGAAATTTCTACCATTAGAGATATAATTCTGTGATTAATACATCTTTTTATCTTACGTACTTAAAAAATCAATGTCGCACCATCATAGTTTCAGCCACTGGGAATCCAAAATGTACAAGATAGTTGCATTCCTGTTCCTCATGGAGCTTATATTCTAGTAAAGAAAATTATTTTAAGACATTAAAATATGTTCTTATTCATAAGTGGGAGCTACGTTCTGAGGATGCAAAGGCATAAGAATGATACAATAGACTTTGTGGACTCAGGGAGAAAGGGTGGGAAGGGGTGAAGAATAAAAGACTACATCTTAGGTTTAGTGTACACTGCTCGGGTGATAGGTGCGCAAAAATCTCACAAATCACCACTAAAGAGCTTCCTCATGCAACCAAATACCACCTTTCCCCCAAAAACCTATGGAAATACATTTTTTAAAAAGACATTAAAGTAGAATTACAGTTATAATTAATGCTTTGAAGGATAAGTATAACTGGTGTTTATGGGCGGAGTTGTGTTAAATTGTTGGTCACGCAGAGGATTGGTGCTTTGAAGGAAAAGCCCACAGATACAGTTGTGTGGGTT